>NW_006399949.1:1061248-1087558 GCF_000299155.1 Elephantulus edwardii
TGGACTGCTAGGAAAACAAACAGATTTGTCCTGGAAAGGGTTAACCTGGGTGGCTCCTTGGAGGCAAGGATTCTCAGGCTCTGTCTAGCATACTTTGGACATGTTGTGAGGAGAAACCGGTCCTTGGAGAGGGACATCATGCTTGGGAGGGTGGAGGGACAGCGCAGGAGAGGAAGGCCCTATATGAGGTCGGTTGATTCAGTGACTGGGATAATTGGTATGGGAGTGTCAGAGACAGTGTGATTGGCACAGGACAGAGCAGAGTTTAGGGCTGTTGTACACAGGGTCGCTATGAGTCGCAGGCGACTTGACGGCACATAACAACAACAAACAACACCTTGACATAGTGGAGATAGACACTGCACAAACATATATATCTGTGTACTTACATATGTATACAATATGTGGGAGCTCTAGTGGCCTTGCTGCAAGAAGCTGTGTTGCAATTCTGAAGGTGTTCTGTTCGAATCCATCAGCTGCTCCAAGGGAGAAGGATGAGCAGTCTCCTCCCGTGTGATTAACTGCCTTGGAAAACCCATCAGAAGGTCAACTATGAGTCAGATCCAGCTCGATGGTACACAATGACAACATATAATATGTACACATGCATAATTGTACATATAATAAAATATGTGTACACTTGATCTAGAGTTGAGATAGGAATCTTTCAGTAAATGCATCCTTCTTTTGAAGCAAGGATTTTGAAGCTCTGTATCACATGCTTTGAGCATGTTTCAAGAGTGCTTGGAGAAGGACATTAGAGAAGGACATCATGCTTGGAGTGGTGGAAGAAGGTCAGTGCAGGACAGGAAAACCTTGGCTGAAATGGATTGACACAGTAACTGGGGTAACGGAGGTATGTGTGTCATAGACAGTGAAATTGGCTCATAGGGTTGCTATGAGTAGCAATGTCTCCGTAACAAAACAACAAAAAACAACATCAAGAGACTATGATAGTTGTTATCCAACTATCTAATGAAGGAAAATCAGAAGAGTTTTTGGAGGGGGAAAAAAAAATCATTTTTAGCCAAGGATTTAAAGGGGCTGTTTGCTGGTATAAGTTGGTAAAGTTCTTCCCTCCTTGCTAGTGTGAAATCTCTGTGGCAGAAAGTAGGTTGACATGTTTAAAGAACTGAAAGAGTTTTGAGGATGAATTGTGGTGAGAACAAAGAGCTCTGCACAGATTAGGAGGAAGTACAGAAAGATAAAAACTGTGTTACTGTTTTAACGTTATAACATGTAGCACAACTTTCAATCTTTAGCTTAAGCAAAATAGAGAACAGCTGACAGGTTTCAAGAATGAATATTATACATTGGTACATGGATTTCTAAAGATTTGTTTTTAGTTTATTGTGGGAAATGAATTCAAGGGAGATAATATCAGGCTTTGGGAGAAATTTTTTAAAAAATATTTATTTTATATTAGTTTGCATACAAAATTTGTATATATTGTGTTTCACACTTTCCTTTATTCATATAGTGTTTTATACAATCATTCCCATACATATACATATACTTCCATATATACATTTTATAAAATTAATCACTATTGAACTATGTCCACAATTACCCCTTCTTTTCAGGTCTCTTCTGGATCTTTCCCATTTCCTTTACCGGCTCCCTCCACCCATCAAATCTTGTGATCCTGGGATTTCCCTCTTACTAACCTCATGGTCTTACGTATTATTTATCCCTATTAGACCGAGTTAGCTCACTCAGTATAATGCTCTACAGTCTCTCCCATGTTTGTTCTATTTTTTTTTAATTGTTACTCCTGAGTGCTGTGTAGTATTCCAGTGTGGGAATGTATCACAATTTCTTAATCCATTAGACTGTGGTTAGACTTTGGGCTGTTTCCATGTTTTTTGCAATTGTGAATAATGCTACTATGGACATTGATGTACAAATTTCTGTTTATGTCTCAGTTCTAATTTCCTCTGGGTATATTCCTAACAGTGGGATAGCTGGGTTGTATGAAATTTCTATATTTCATTTTTTGAGGAAACACCAAACTCTCTTCTAGAGGGGTTCTAGCATTTTATGATCCCACCAACAGTGTGTGAGAGTTCTAAACTCTCCACATCCTCTCCAACATTTATTTCTTGCTGCCTGTTCAACTTTGCTACAGCTACAGTGGTGAGATAGTATCTCATTGTGGTTTTAATATGTACCTATCTTATTGCCAGTGATTTTGAACATTTCCTCATGTGTCTTTTAGCCATCTAAATATCTTCCTCAGTAAAAATTCTTTTCATGTATTTGCTCATATTGTAATTGGCTTATCAGCCTTTTTCTTGTGGAGGCACAGTAGAATTCTGTAAACATATATTACAAGACTCTAGTCTGAGATGTTACTGTCAATCTTTTTCCCAGTCAGCAGGTTTTCTTTTCCAACTGTTGGAAAAAGTTTTGATGCACACAGAGACTTAATCCTTAGAAGGTTATGAAGAGAACTTTTAAGGATATTATTTTAGCAGAGAAAGTATGACATTATTGTGTCTTAGTCTAGGAAAATTATAAGGAATACAGAAGAAAATACAAAGATTTGAAAAATACCTCAGGAGTTTGATTTCTAGACCTTTGAAACTGATTGAAAATGAGGGTTAAAGGAGAAGAAGGAATTCCTTAAATGAGTGACTGAGTGAATTACTATGCCATCTACTGAGATGATAATCACTGGATGTGAAAGAAAATATTATAGTAAGTATGAATAGTTTGAATTTTGATGTGGTTGAAAAGTCTAAGAAAGATCCAAATGGGAAAATAGCTATGGATATATAGTTATGATACTAAAAGAAAGAGTTAAAAACAAAGAGAAAAAAGTAGAAGTCCTTATCAGATAAATAATAATTGCTGCTATTTGCCATCAAGTTGATTCTGACTCATGATGATGTTTTCAACATTATGACTTTTTTGATGTGCATTTTCAGGCCTAAAACCACACTGACTTCCCCTGTAGCAGTGCCTGGAAATACCTACTATTATATACATCAATCAGAGCAGAACCACTTCTGGAAGTTTATTCTGCCTCATTTGTTTGAAGGTGACCTCTGTTGTGAAGTTAATTTAATCAGTGATGGGGTCAAAAGAGCAGAGTCTTCATTAAACTTGAAAATCAACTCTTAGAACTCTCCTTTAAGATTTGGAGATAAAATACAGACAAAGACAGTTTTCATATTATTCAAGAATTGGTTTGCATTTTTGTATTACTCTCACTATAACCAAAGATGAAGAAATGGAGAATTTTTACTGAGAATACAAAAGTTGGGGGGAAAAAGGAAGAACTGATAGTTGGAAAGTATGGCCATGTTAACAAAAACTAGGCAAGAGATTAAGTGATAGAATTTTGTAGAATTAATGATTTATTCAGTGTTAATGCCTTAAAAACCTCATAAATGGCAACTATGCCTATATATTTTTTCCTCTGATAAAATGCACAGGCATAATATTGACTATAATTTTGGTAAGAGATAGTAGAAAAGCTCAGTATTAACAGTCAAAACAAGACCAAGGGCTGACTGTGGAATAGATTATTAAATACTCATACATGTTCAAACTGAAGCTAAGGGAAATGAAAACAAGTTCATTAGGACCAAAATACAACCTTCAGTTTATCTCACCTGAATTTAAAAACTATCTGAAGAAGAGATTTGATGCATTAAGCAAAGACCAGACAGGTTATGACATCAAGGACATCATTCATGAAGAAAGAAAGGATCATTAAAAATGTGGAGAAGAAAGAAAAAAAATCATTGAAAAGACAGAGAAGAAAGAAAAGAAGAAAATGGATGTCATAAAGGATGTCAGAAAAGACTCTGAAACTTGTTATTCAATGTAAGGAAAATGAAGCAGAAGAAATGATGAGGTAGCGTAGCTGAGCAGATTTCAAAGGGCAGCTAAGATGACAAATCAAAGTATTATAATTACATGTGCAAAGAGATTGAGTTGGAAAATTGAAAGGGAAGGGCACACTTGTAATTTCTAAAGTTGAAAGAACTAAAAAAAATCAATTTGAGCATCAAATTGCATTACTGAAGAATTCTATGGGCGAAATAATAAATAAAACATTAAAAGAAGATAAAAGGAATACGCAATCACTTACCAAAAAGAACTGATTGACTTGAACCATTTCAGAAAATTTCATATGATCATGAAGCAATGGTAATGAAAGAAGTTCAAGCTGCACTTGACATTAGCAAAAGAGAGAGAGAGAAGAGAAAGAAGAAAGAAAAAGAAGAAAGGAAAAAAGAAAGAAAGAAAGCCCACAGGAATTGATGGAGTACCACCTGAGGTGTTTCATGAAACAGATAAAGCCTTAGACTTGCTAACTAGCCGATGCCAAGAAATTTGGAAGATAGTTACCTGGTCATATTTGTTCCCATTCCCACAAACAGTGATCTAACAGAATGTGGGAATTATTGAACAATATAATTTATATCACGTGCAAATAAAACTTAGTGATGGTTATTTAATAATGACTGGAATTGTATATTGACAAGTAATTGCCAGAAATTCAAGCTGGATTCAGAAGAGGCCATAGAATGAGGGATAGAAATTTTGATCATTAGTGAAAACGCAAGATGCTTGCTTTTTATTTAATTGATTATACAAAGGAACTTGACTATGTGGATCTAATACATTATGGATAGCATTTTGATTAATGGAAATTTCAGTATTAATGGTACTTATGTAAAACTGTATATAGGCCAAGAGGTAATTCCAACAGATCAAGGTTCTACTACATGGTTTAAAATCAGCAAAGATGTGTGTTAGGGTTGAATCCTTTTTTCATACTTATTCAATGTGTTTTCTGAGCTAATAATTCAAGGCACTTGACTATATAAAGAATTTGCCACCAACATTGGAGGAAGATTAAAAAGATGTGTTATGCAGATAGCAACATCATTGCTTGCAGAGAGTAGACTTGTAGTGTTTACTTAAGAAAAACAGACTGTAGCCTTCAATATGGATTAATCTCAGCATCAAGACACTAAAAAAATTCTCATGATTGGGCTAATGGGCTACATAATGATAGATGGAGAAAAGATTTACAATTGTCAAGTGTTTCATTTGCTTGTATCCACAATCAACATAATAGAAGCAGTTACAAAATCAAAAGACATACTGCACTTCCACATCACCCAACTTTTTTTATGATTTTTATAAATTAATCACAATCACATTAGTCAATGGTAATTAATGCTCTACAACCAAAAGTCTAGGAAATGATTGTATGAAAAATAGTCACTTAAGATTTGCAATCATTCACTCAAAATAAAAAATAATTTAACAGATAAGCTGGGTGAAAGGAAAGGTAATATGCTATAAGGAGTTGATTAGAAATTATAATTAATTGCATTACATTAATCAACAGTAATTAAATATATAAAATAAAATGTACATTAATGATTCAATGAATTAAGAATTACATTGTTATAATACAAAATATGTATGAATGAAAAAGTATGATTTGTAAGCTCTCAAAACCAAAATTTAAAAATAGAAGATATGTTGCACTGGGAAAAGCTACTGGCAAGGATCTCTTTAAAGTACAAAATGTCCCCCAAACCAATTAAGGTTGTCTTATATTTTTCCATTCTATTTTTTATTGTTTCAAATTTATCTTAAAATCAGCCAATAAGGAAAATGGAAGAATTAATATCTATGAATTGTAGTACAGTGAAGAATATTGACTATCCCATATCCTTCCAAAATAATACAGAAATCTGTCTTGGAGGAAGTGTAAGCAAAGGACTCCTTAGAAGTAAGGATAGTATTCTGTCAGGAGGCACTAAGGCTTAGAAAAAGACATCATGCAGAGAAGATACCAGGTTGGGAAAAGAGAAGTGCCTTAATAAAATGGATTGATACAGTGACTGTAACATTGAGTTCTAGAATGTGGAGATCTTGAGCATGGTGCACGATAGGGAAACGTTTTGATTTGTTGTTAATATGTTTGTAGTTGACCTGAAGATGCCTAACAACCAATAACAACTATACTATGATGTTGATTCTGCTAGTGGCTGTATGGAACCCATGACTCATCTCAATATGTGAAAGGTATCATACAGTGCCTCATCTCTAAATTAAAAAAAACATAATTGAACTTTAGGACTGGGACCATTATTATCAACCCGGCAGATATAAGAATTAGAAATGAATTCTTACTTACATTTGTGTGACATAATTTAGAGCTAGAAGAAACTGAAAAAATTGTTAGAAAAATACAAACTATCCAAACTTACTCAAAAATGAAGAAATATCTTCATAGACCAAAACAAAGTAAAGATAGAAATAATTAAAAAAAATTTCCATAATGACAGCCCAGAACCAAATGAATCCACTGTAGTATTCCATCAAAGGTTTAAAGAATGAAACTCCCCTAGGGAAATATCCCTGCATTTAGTGATCTCTGCAATTGTGGGGACACTAAGAACTAGACAGAACAATAGTTTAGAACAGGAAGTTATAAGCCAAGAAAAGACTCATTTTCACAGCTGGTCCACTGACCTGTGAGAAAGAGAGCTCGTTTGAAATCCACCTGGTCTCACAACACTTAGCCATTCCACAAAGGAGAACAATAGAGTGTGGAAGAGGGGACTACAATAAAGTGAGATTCCTGCAGGGCTGCACTGCAGATCAGAGAGAACCTGAAAGACATTAGGAAGGCAAATTTTCCCAGCAAGGACTTCTGGTAGAGTGAGTGATCCACCTCACAGAACTGGTGAGTAATCAATAACACTGTGAAGATAAGAACTATCAACAGTTTATGCAGACAAAACAGAAACAGCCTAACACTTATTAAGAAAAAGTCACATAATGTCAAGAAAGCAGCAGGCAGCTTCAAACACTGTGAAAATTATGTCCTTTCAAAAAAAAAAAAAGCAGAGAATATTGCAGACCCAGTGAATACCCCAGAATCCAAACAGCTATGGAAGAAGATTCATATGATAAAACAAACAATGAAAGCCAGAAAGAAAAAGAATACCCTAGATGCAGAGAACCAGAAGAAATATTGATGCAGAGTTATTCGAAGAGCTAAAATAGAAGGTGCAAATGATAGAAGCAAAAGTGGAAGCAATTAAGTGAATGAATACTCCAGAACCAGGACACCAGAAGAAATAATATTGATGAGGAGGAACTCGAATGGCTATGGAAGAAAATGCAAAAGATGGAAGAAAGAATTAAAATTATAAATAAAGAGATATAAAAACTTAATAAACCATCACAAGACAGAAATGGTACAGCCAACACAATACTGACACTAACAGAAATGGAAGAAAACATAATCCAGAATATTAAGACTGAAATAACGGAAGTGTCCAACATGCTGAAAGGAAAAAAAAAAAGTAGAACAGAAGAAATGGAGCAGAGAACCAGTGAGCTGAAAGACAAAACCTAAATGGAAACATACTAGAAGAAAAATTAGAGATGAGACATAAAGAAAATATTAGAATCATGTGGTATAACATCCAAAGGAACAACATACCTATAAATTCCAGGATATGAGAAGGACAGGGAAATCACTAAGAAAATTGTGAAAGATGTACTAGAAGAAAAGTTACTAGGTATTGTGAAGAATGGAGAAATCCACATTCAAGAAACACAGTGAACACTAAATAGACTAGATCTGAAAAGAAAAACATCAAGACACATCATAGTTAAATTCTACAAAATAAAAGATAAGGATAGAGTACTAAAAGAAGCACAAGAAAAACAAAGAATGTTGAAAGTGGGAAAAAAAGTATTGCCAAATGAGGGTCCTTTCCTAGCAAAGCTGTTGATGAAAGATGACAAGAAAATGAGATCCTTTGCAGAAAAATAAGAACTTAAGGAATTTTTGAAAACAAGACCAAATCTACAAAAATTTTACGTGAATTCCTTCACACAGAGACACCGAATGAAAGTCGATGATAGTAACCAGAAACAAAAGAAGAAACACAACACGATGGCAATGATAAAACCTGGCCTTTCAATAATCACACTTAATTGACTAAATGCACCAATTAAGAGAAAGAGAGTAGCAGTGTGGATAAAAAAAAAAAAAGTCCATCAGTATGTTGTCTACAAGAGAGAAATTTAAGAAATGTGGAGAAAGATAGACTAAAAATTAATGGCTGGAAAAAAAAATATACCAAGCAAATCACATCCACAAAAAAAACAAGAGTGGCAATACCAATCTCTGACAGAGTAGACTTCAGGATGAAACCCACTATAAAAGATAAGGGCCTTGTCCATCATTACCCTTTCTTTTCACTCATATCCTTCCCATTTCCTTTCTCCCTCTTTCCACCCACAAAACTGTGCAACCCTGGGATTAGTTTTATAAAATAGAATGCATGAGAATAATTGTGTAAAACACACTACAAATGAAGAATTGTGTAAAACACACTATGAATGAAGAATAGTGTGAAACAATCATACAAACTTTATAAGCAAAGTAATAAAAAATTAAAAAAGATAAAGAAGGACACTATGTAATGAATAAGGTCACAGTAGAGCAATGATGTCAGTCTGGACGCAAAGGTATACCTGACTCAGGCCTTCACATTATTTACTATGCTCCAGAGCATAGAGCATTCACCAAAGATGACAGAAGAATTAATGCCTTTGAGTTAATGTGCCAGAAAAGAGTATTGATCATACCATGGACTACCAGGAAAACTAACAGCTCTGACCTAGAGAAGATGAAACCAAGCTACTCATTGGAGGCAAGGATTTGAAGCTCCATCTCAAATATTTTGGATATGTAGCAAGGAGGGACCAGTCTTTGGAGAAGGATATAATGCTTGGAAGAATTGAGGGACAGTGTATGAGAGAAAAATCCTGGATGAGACAGATTGACACAATAACTGGGGTAATGAGGGTAGGTGTAACGAAATGAGATTGGCTCAGGATAGATTAAGAGTTGAGAGCCAATATTCTGCCCTATTTGGTCTTACTTTGCCTAGGTAGTCAGCAAAAAAAAAAAAAAAAAGAAAAAAAGATCATCTTTGGTTTGACTAGTTAAACTGAACATTTGCTTATGTCAGCAATGTTTTTCTCTTCTACTTCTATGGACATAATGTTAGAAGATAATAAGATGTAACCAAGATCTTTTCTATCCCTGATTTTACTTTTATGATTATGATAAATTTGAGAATAATAGATCAAATTTACAAGATGCCAAATGATGTCTGTCTCTTTTCCATTAAAAAAAACTACAGCCCCCCCCCAAAAGAGTTCAGAGCTATTGTGCATAGGATTACTATGAGTTATAGATCTACTCCACAGTACATAACAGCAACAACAACAGCAACATTTCACTGCTAGGAATATACCCCAAGAAAATTAGAATTGAGGTACAAATGGAGATTTGGACACCAATTATCATAGCAGCATTATTCAGTATTGTAAGAACATGGACACAACCCAAATGTCTAACCACAACCAAATGGATTGAGAAATTGTGGTATAGTCTTATGATGTAATCTTATGCAGCACTCAAAAACAATGAATTAAAAAATACTACATAACTCGAGAGACTAGAAAGCATTATGCTGAGCGAACTAACCCAATTTCTTATGGACAAATACTGTTATAAGACCATTATTGTAAATACAGGATATAACTAGTAAAATGTATAGGGGTCCAAGGAGAGAAGGAGTGAGAGCAGAGGGGTGAGAATAGCCATGGAGGAAATCACAAGCTTGCACAACTTGGTGGGTGGAAGGACAAGGAAAAGATAATGGGAAAGATTTAGCAGGCATCTGAAAAGGCAGAGTAATAATTGTCATAGTCCAATGTAATTATATAAAACATAGTGTATGAAATGAATGTATGAAACATACTGTTAGTGAAGGAAAGTGTGAAGCACACACAACGAAACCCCAAACCCCACCAGAAAACCACTACGCACATAAATGAAACACAATGTATATGAATAGTTAAATGAGTATCAATAAAAATAGGAGGATGAATATCAATGAATATCAATAAAATTAGCTTAAAGGATTAACAGAAATTATTCCTGAGTTGATTGAAAGTGCAAGAAGAAAGAACATTTTCCAATTAATTTGAGACAAGTGTTACTAGATACGAAAATCAGATAGACACAAGAAAAAGAAATAGTTCTTATTGAGAGATAGAAATCCTCAACAAAATAGTTGCAAACTGAATTGAACAACGTGCAAAATAATCATAAACCATGACCAAGGGTACATTATTCCAGGAAAACAAAGTTGATTCAAAGTTTGAAAAATCAATCAATTTCATACACCATACTACAAAAATACTTGACAAACACTACATGATAATCACAGGGACCAAGGAAAACATTTGAGAAAAACCAAAATCGTGTCACAACAGAAGTACATAAAAATCTAGGAATTGAAAAGAAATTCCTTAACACTATGAACATGTCTGAGAAACCCAAATTCATATGTAATATTGAAAGGTTGAAAGATTTGTGCCCATGAAGGTGAGTTTTATCTATCAAGTTGGTCTGATCCTTATGCCCAATTATATATGTGTTTGTGTTCCTGTGAAAGAATTTTAAAAATATAGTTAACATCTGCAGTCAATTGACTTCAAACACAATAGATTACTTTGATAATGTGAACCTCAGCCAATTGGTCAGAAGTTTTTTGACCCGAAACCTGAAATTTCTAGAAGAATAATTGTATAACTGCAATCTTCTAACTATCTTGCCTAAGTTTCCAGTTTGTTAGCTTACCCTTCAGATTTCAGATTTCATAGATTCTACAATTTAATGAACCAATTTCTTGAAATAAATATTAGGTATACTTTATATATTTAGATGTATACATATGTTGTTGTTATGTGCCGTTAAGTCGCTTGTGACTCATAGCGACCCTATGTACAAGAGCCCTAAACCCTGCTCTGTCTTGTGCCAATCTCACTGCCTCTGACACACCTATCCTGATTATCCCAGTCACTGAATCAATCCACCTCCTAGAGGGCCTTCCCCTCCTGTGCTGTCCCTCCACCCTCCCAAGCATGATGTCCCTCTCCAAGTACTTGCCCATCCTTGCAACATGTCCAAAGTATGTCAGACGAAATCTCAGAATCCTTGCCTCCAAGGAGCAGCTTCGTTTAATTCTCTCCAGGATGAAGCTGTTTGTTTTTCTTAGCAGTCTATGGTACATATAATACTCTTCTCCAGCATATACATATATGTGCATATTAAATCCACAAGCTCTTTTTAGTTTGTTCACATCAATACACTTGACCTCATTTCACTTTAGGTGTGTGTGCAGTTAATATTTTAGCTCAAGGGGTTAAAAAAGGGTCTAACTATTTGGATGGTTAGTTAAAACATGTGGGTGACACTCACTGAAGTTGAAAGGTCAGTACTTGCTTGGTGTACCACAGTGTGAAGTATCCACGGGCTTAGGGAGATTTAATGCTTTTGTGAATGTAAGACTTGCTAATCTATCTTGGGAAAGTCAGATGACATAGCTTTATTCTCTTTTAGATATAAGTGTGTAAGTGGAGACCAAACACTATTGAAGTACTTTGTGGTTACCAGATATTCTTAAATGATGTGGGGAAATCTTTATGACAAATTTTTGTGAAGGAATGTGTTAAAGACAAAGTGGGAATGGTTTTTATAATAGTGAAATAAAAGCAGTCATTAAAACAACTTCATTCTCATGTATTTATGACTGAATGATCAAGTTATCAGTTCCAAGCATATTTACAATTTACAAAAAGACAACCCACTTTGAAAATGACCATAGATTGAACTGACATTTATTTTTTACTTAGAGATATAAAAGTTATTCTATACTTTCAAATAAACAAACTCAACAACAAATATTCTTGGGGTTGGCTGGTCAGATCTTCAGTTTCTATTTTTGCTGGCCTCTTTTTGTTTGCCATTTCTTTTTTTTTTTTTCCTTCTGTGTGTAAACCTGTATATGTCTTTATTTTTTTGTTTGCCATTTCTTTAATGAATTTCACTTTGTGTTAGGAATTATACCTAAAGAGAACAAGGCCAAAAAGAGGGCAAATGAAGTTTTTCAACTTTTCTACTTATGTAGGATGAAAAAAGGCTAATAATTAATAGAAATATTGTTGATGTTGTTTAACATCAAGTTGGAATTGACCTATAGCTGGTCCTCTTGCGGATTTTCAAAGGTGGATTCAAATGCTGTGCCTTTGCAATGACAGCACAATTCCTTATCTCTGAGCTAAGGATGGCAAGAAGAATTGATGTCTTTGAGTTTTGATACTGGAGAAGAGTATTAAAGATTCCATTGACTGCCAAGAGAACAAACATATCTGCCTTAGAGAAATAAAATTTCTCCTAGTAATCAAGGACTTTGAAACTCTATCTCACATATTTTGGGCATGTTTCCAGGAGGAGCCTGTCCTTGGAAAAGGACAGTATGGCAGAGGAAGAACCTGGATAAGAGGGATTGACACAGTCACCATGACAATGTGGTCATTTGTGTCAGAGATGGGGAGGTTGGCTCAGGATAGGGCCAAGAACCATTGTTCATAGGGTCACTATGAGTTAGAGTTGACTTTATGGCACATGTGGAGTTTATCTTTCAATATGGCTTTCCTAACCACTGAATTTTACTATCTCAAATGTATGGATGGGAATATGAATAAGGCTTGTTAGACTATCCATGAGAGGATTGACTATCTTAACATTCCACAAGAGGATTGGCTTGTCTCATCTGTCAATAAATTGATAAGAAGCAGCAGCAGCAGAGAATGTAGGATGCCCTTCAAGACCAGATATTCTTGTTCTATCTACACTTAGGGCAGCAGCATCCATAGCCAAAACAGAGAATCAGAGCAACCTGACATGAGTCGGAGCTGTCTGCTAACCACCCCACCCCCAGCACCCTCCCACTCCCACGCTGTCCAACCCCACACTGACAGGAACAGCGCTAAGCCAAGAGTCTTTGCCCAAGTTTGTTGGACTATTTGGTGGAGGTGATCCAGTATTGGCATGACTGAGAACTTTGTAAAACTGGTCTAAAGCCATAAGGCTCAAGGTTGAGGTGCCTTTGTGCACATTTTGGAAGCTGTCCTGACTGTATTCTGCTGCTAATCTGGATAATAACGTTTTGACTTCCCCAATATGGTTCTGGGTGGTATATGAGCCATCACATCGAATTTTGGTATAGCAAAGCAGTAAGATTCATGATGAGATGAGTAGAAGAAAGAGGTGTGGAAATGTGTAGGACATGTCTAACCTCATGAGAGTTGATTTAGTGTTCCTGATGCTGTTGACAGGAACAGTTCCCACTGTAAAATCTGTGAGGTCAAACATGGCTGTCCCCATATGGCCCTTGCTCTTTTTTACAGCACATAATAACAACAAGAAGCCATCAGAGCTCTCTTCATTAGAGA
Organism: Elephantulus edwardii; assembly: GCF_000299155.1. Lineage (NCBI taxonomy): Eukaryota > Metazoa > Chordata > Mammalia > Macroscelidea > Macroscelididae > Elephantulus > Elephantulus edwardii. Next base: position 1,074,620 of record NW_006399949.1, read on the forward strand.
TGGAAAGAAGTTATTCAATGATGGTCATTATGTGGGCCTTGAATATCTGTGACCAAATCAGAGAAATTACTAAGATGTAGGCAATTCTTTCAGCTATCTGTTCACTGAAAATGATAATTAATGTTGTTGTTAGGTGCCCCAAATATGAGTATGACTCACAGTAACCCTATGAACAACAAATCTGTCTTAGCCTTTGATATCCTATCTTTCTCTAGCATGTTGTTATTGAGTGCTGTCGAGTTGAGTATGACTCATAGTGACTCTATGAACAAAAGATCTGAACCCTGCTTTGTCCTTTGCAATCCTTACACTTCTTGACATGCAAGAGCCCATTATGGCAGTCATCTCATCAATCCACGTGGTCTTCCTTTCCTTCACTGACCCTTCACCCTTCCCAATAACATGTCCTTCTCCAAAGAATAGACCCTCCTAGCTACATGCCCAAAGTATGTGAGGTGAAGCCTCATCATTCTTGCCTCCAAGGAGCACTCTGTCTGTACCCTCTCCAAGACATATTTATTTGTTCTCTTGGTCGTCCATGGGGTGTTCAGTGCTCATCTCCAACACCACAGCTCAAAGGCATCAATTCTTCTGTCATCCTTATTCACTGTCCAGCTCTCAGATGCGTAGCAAGAAAAACATCCTATCTTCTCTAGCATAGTAATGTTGCCAGTAAGATTCACTTAAAATATTGAGCTTTTCTCAACTCAAATTTATTGGATTGGTTAAGAAAGAAGCAAACGCTATAAATAGCATTGTAATTTGAAAGACCACTACCTGATTCTATTAGGTAAATGAAAGGCGATATTTGCACTTTCACTTCCTTCTACACCTTCAGCCTTAGTATTAATAGAATTTAAAGTGTAATAATCCAGGCATCAAAAAATTCTAAAGTAAATCACAGTGAGATCAATTGGTTTGGCATCCTCAGATTTTGCTTTATGCTTGTTCATGTGTCCACATTGCAGGCCTGCATAGAAATGCCTGTTTTTAGTGAAACGGGCAGATAGAAGTGCTATCGATTGGGCTCTTTCTGTCATTGACTATGTAGAAAACCTGCCACATCTCCAAGTACTAAATAATATTGACAGGGACATTCTATTTTATTTTTTTTTCTCTTTTGTCCAAAACATTTGTCACTGAATCACACCATCTGTTTTTTAAAAGCTCTGGCACATTCTAGAGCCATTGAAACCATCCTTCTTGACCTTGAAATTTAGTTCCTTGTAACAAGGAAGAAGACACTAGATTTTTAATATAACCAGAATCTTCACAAATCTTCTCTGCTTGGGAATTCTCAGTTTATTATTATTGATGATAACGTTTATAGAGTTTGCTGTAGGCTATATCTTACTCAAGCTAAGTTCACAGAAATCTAAAATCCTAAAACTGAGAACTAATTTTTATCTTTTAATTTGTGTATATTTGATTTATCTGTCATTGTAGTAATAACTGTTCAAAGCATGTATGCAATTTAATCAGCATCTATCACTTCAGTAGCTGCTGTTTTAAACATAATCTGTGCTACTGTTTTTCTCATGTAAATAGCACCAAATTAATTTTAGCTGTAATTGTATTAAGTTTATCTCATATATACTTTATTTTTTATGCTAATAAGATACTTATCTTTCATTCTTATTTCATGAATAAAGGCAAGCAATATATTAATTGTAACAGCAACATAAATCTGTACATATTGTAAAAGTTTATACCAGGGAAAGGGCTAAGATATTTTTATTCTATGAGAGTGTTTAAAAGTCACTATAAAAGGAGCACAGGTCAGAGAAACACATCAAGGTAGAGATTATAGAAATCTGAGGAAAGCAATGCATAATCAAAATACCTGCCAGAATGTGAGGCTACCATCCACCTTGCACTGATTATATTTATTAGATTTAGAACAGATGTAGAAGCTCATGATGAAAGAAATAGTGTTATCTATAGCATCTACAAATACATACCACAACAAAATGAGTGAAAAGAAATTAGTGTTCTTACGATATTACACCATATTTTGATCTTCCTCTAAATAGTTCAAAACATTACATCATGGAGTCAGCTCTTAATCTGTGACTCCCCAGAGTTGAATTTAGTGCTTATTGATAAACTGCTTAATATTAGGTAACAAGAAAACCATTTGATTTCATGCATTAAAATGAGTGGTTTAAAATGATGCTGCTTAGTATCCTTTCCAGGTTGAAATTCTAGTAATTTTGAAAATTTCTATCATCTCGCTGACCTACTGGTCAGGACAAGAGAGATATTATTTTACTCATCCTATGTTAGGGGAGGCAAGTAGAAAGTAATACTTTTGCTTACATGATACAGGGTTATGAAAAAGACCAAGTTTCCCACTTTCGGATCTAGTTAAGTTTACTAGGTTGCTTTGCCTCACATATAAGTAGAACAAAAGCTTTAAAAGCAGGATGGGGACCTCTCAGACACTAATATAGAGCAGTTAAATATAGCCTTAAAATGCACCTTGACAAACACAGAAGACTTTACAAAAACCCAGAAAAATGAGACAGTCCCATCAAGCCCAGGAACTAATAAGTCTCATTGTAATAGCATATTTAACAACTACAGCTGCTTCTTGTGATAAACTGCATTATGCTTAGAGAAGCAGTAGATGTGGTTTTAAAAATCAGTGAAAATTGGCAAAAATTTCTTTTGTATGAGAAAAACCATTGCAGCCCCCTTTGTTATATGTTTATAGTTTCCCACTGACAACCAAGTTTTCATAGAGACTTAAATACAATCTGGAAATCAAACACAGGATTGGATCCATAATACTGACATTTTGTCTTAAATAATTATGCTTGGTAAACTTCCATTGTGTCTTCTGGGGGAGAAACACTGAGATTTTTCTATGTTCCTAAAGCAGCATCAATATGTGAGGAAAATGGAGCTCTTTCGAGAACAACACAAACTTGGGATATGTTAGTTAGTGATAACATCAGCTTCTCATTTTCTATGTATTAGAAACACCACAAAAGCTAACTCTATAGCACTTTGCTAGGTAATTAAACAATGTGTAACACTGGCATAATGAGTAAAATGTTTCTCCTTTCGTTCATTTCACTTTAAGGTACATTGTATGTAAATAAGTAAGATTAATTAAATTGTGATTCACTTCATTTCTGATCTTGATTGTCCAAAACTGGAGTGAGTTTCTCCATGAACAAATGTTTTTCCAAGCAATCTTAGAGTCCTAAAGAAGAGTCAGCTATTAGTCGGTTCTGATTCAACAGCAGTGAATTTTGTTTTATATCAAAGAAAGGTGATCCAAGAGAGGACAGCAATTATATACTATCATTAATATCACAGGCATATAAGCTTTTGCTAAAAATAATTCAAGCATGGTTTCAACAGGAAAATTACAGGGAACTGCCAGAAACTAAATCTAGATTTAGAACAGGAAGTGGAATGTGAGGTATTTAAGCTAATGTCAGATAGATATTATTTAAAAGCAGAGACTACCAGAAAGATATTTACTTGCATTTTACTGACTATGCTATGTTAAGACATTCTTAAGTGTGGACCATAATGATTCATGCTTACCATTTGAACATTGGAAATTCAAGAACACTTACTTGTGCTCACGTGGAGAATGTACATTAATAAAACAGCAGTCATTCAGATAGAACAAAGATACAGAATGGCTTAAAATCAGGAAAATATGTCTCAAGGTTGTATCCTATTACCACACTTATTCAGTGTGTGTGTGTGTGTGTGTATGTGTGTGTGTATATATATAATTTTTTTACATCAAGAACATAAATATTCTCACAACTAGCAAGCAATATCATGCAATATGGTGTAAAACTGTCAGGATTTCATCTTACTTGGACACAATTAATGTCTGTTATGAAAAAAGTCAAGAAATCAGCAGATGTATTGAACAAATCTTCTGAGAAATTCCTCTTAAAAGTGTTAAAAAGATATTGTTTTTTCCTTTATAAAAATTAATTTTAATGAAAGTTTACAGAGACGTAGGATTTTCATTCATTCTTTGTTGCCCTTTTCTCCCTGTCCCGCATAACCCCACCAATTCACTCTTCTCCTTAAAAGTAAAAGGAAAACTTTCATTGTTATGTAGTCCCTCCCACCCCCCAAAGTCCACTCCACTGTGCAGCCTTCATTCTAGACTCCTTTGAAGACTTACAGGGAGACTGATCCAAGTCATAGAATTTTCAGTCACATCATACGCATGCAAAATGTAGTTAATGAAAAGAGAGAATATTCAAATTGTGGTATTGTCAATAAATTTTAACTATAGAGTGGCCTATCAGAAGAATAACTGTTGCAAACCAGACGCAGAAAGAAAGCAGAGACACGGGGAAATTAATTCAGAAAAAGAGGGAAGGCTGAGGCAGAAGTCCTCTCACAGGTTAGCACTGTGAAAAGGCTCCTTTCTTAGTCTCCCTATGGTTTTTATTTAGTTTAAGCCATTTTCTTAAAAAAAAATTCAATCTCCTGAGACTATTATTTTCCTTATACTTAGGTGTTGCCAACATAACAATGAGTAAGCTTAAACTAAGACCAAAGTTCAGACAGGACATCCCTTCAGGTGGGAGGCTGGGCAGAATTCTCTGTTTGCAGAGGGCATCCAGTATCTCCTCCAGGGGTTGGGTGGAATTCTCTGTTTGCAGAGAGTGCTCAGTCCTGTCTGGACTCTGATCTCAGCTGTGACCCGGCTGTCACTATGCCGGGGGAAACCACAAATGATTAAATCTTTCCTTGAAGAATGATCTCAAGACACGTTATAAGGAGAAATAATCCCTAAGAAGGACATCATTCTCAGTAAAATAAAAGGCCAGTCATAAAAGAGATAGACCATTCACGGGATGGGTCAACACAGTTACTAAAACAATGGACTCAAATAGAATAATGATTGAGAAGATGGTGCGGGGCTGGAACAGTGTTTTATTTCATTGTTTGTAACATTGCCACGAGTTGAGAACGACTCACTGGCACTTAACAATAACTGTACAAATAATTGGACTGAATTTACCAGATAAAATCCTTAGATCTAGAGTTCCCAAGTTACCTTCACATAGTCTTAGAATTTCTCTAATTTAAAGAGAATATATTAGTTTCTCCTTTCGTTGCTTCTTTCCTGAAAAAAGTAATCATTAGTAACTAGGAAAAAAGAAAACGTGTTTCTTTTTTAAATATATTTTTATTTTAAATTGATTTTAATGAAAGTTTACAGAGAAAACTTGTTTCTTCAGTTAAAATATTTTAAAATAATATCTCACATTTTAGTGATCAATTATTATTAAAATTTTATTGCTACTAGGTAAGATCTTTCTCTTAAACAATTTCTGAAGGCCATTGCTAATCAAGATTGATGCCAATCAATTTAATTTAGTGTTTTTATTACTCTTGCAGTTATTGAAAGAAATTCCACCCATAATTTTTATATGAAGGTATGATAAATGAAGATCTGAATATAATTTATGTGCCTTTGGTCAATGCAAAAAACTTTGATGTTGTCACTCTCTTAAGTCATCCACTTTCCTTTTCAGTATGAATTTAACTGTTGTTGCTATTAAGTGCTGACCAGTTGACTGCAACTCATAGCAACCCTATGAACAAGAGGTTAGAACTTTGTCCTATCCTGGGTCAACATCATGTTCTCTTCCATGTTTAGGCCCATGGTTGTAGTTACTGTGTCAGTTCATTTCACTGAAGATCTTCCTCTTTTTCTCTGACCTTGTATGTTTCTCCATATAAGGTCTTTTTCTAGGGACTGGCCCCTCCTGACAATATGATCAAAGTATGTGAGTTAAAGATTCACATCTTTGCCTGTAAGGAACACTCTGGTTGCATTTCTTACAAGAGAGATGTGTTGGTTCTTTTGTCAGGCTGTGGTATACTTACTACTCTTTACCAGCATTATAATACAAAGACAATTTCAAATTTGATTCTTAGGTCATACTTAGTCATTTTCCAACTTATAGATGCATAGGAAGCAATCGAAAATACTGTGACTTGGATCAGATATGCTAAGGTCTTTAAACTGACATCATTACCCTTTTGCATTTTAATGAAGTCCCTAACAGCAGATTTTTTCAACATAATATGTATTTGCATATTTTAACTGCTGCTACCATAACTGCATGCCATAATCCAAAGTGCTGAAGAACAATGACAGTCTGGAGACTAAGTTACACCTGATCCAGGCCATGGTCTTTGCAATTACCTCAATTATCTCATCAGAGAGCAGGACAATGACTAAGGATGATAGAATAACTGAATTATGGTGCTGGAGAAGAGTCTTGAACATATCAGGGACCACTAAGAAAACAAATATGTCTGTTCTGGTGAAGGTGAATGAACCTTTCTCTATTCTGAGCCAGTCTCGTAATCTATGACACGTTCGAGCCTATTGTTGTTATAGTTAGTGTATCAATCCATCTCATTGAGGGTCTTCCTCTTTTGTGCTGACCCTCCATCTTTCCAAACATGATATCTTTCTCTAAGGACTAGTCCCTTCTGAAAACATGTCCAAAGTAGTGAGATGTAATTCACTCTCTTTGCCTCCAAGGAACACCCTGGTTTCACTTTTCTCCAGGGCACACCTCTTGGTCATTTATGGATGTTCAGTTCTCTTCTCAAACTTCACAACTCAAAAGCATCAATTCTTCTGTAATCCTTAGTCATTGTCCAACTTTTAAATGCATAGCAAGTAATTGAAAAGACCATGGTTTGGATCAGGGGCAGTCCTTAAATTGACATTGTTGCTCTTTAGTACTCTAGAGTGGACCTTGACAGTAGAATTTTCCAGTGCAACTTTTCTTTTGATCTTTTGACTGCTCGTACCAAGGATGTTGATTGTGGATTGTTAATTGTGAATTGTTGACAACTTCAATTATTTTCTCCACCTATCATGATGTTTTCCATTGCCTTGGTGGTGAAGATTTTTGTCCTTGTTTTTCCCCTTGATATTGAGATACAATCCATATTAAAGGTAGTAGTTCTTCATTTTCTGCCACAAGCATTTCAAGGCCTCAAATTCAGTGAGCATGCTTTTGTCATTTATAAACAATTTTTTCCCAGCTGAAACAAAAAATATTTTCCCTCTCAACTGCAACTTGATTTACCTATTTTCTGCACACACTATAACATTTGGTATGAAGAGATAGGAGGGAGAAATTCTATAAAAATAGTTGTTGTTATGTGCCGTCAAGTTACTTGTGACTCATAGTGACTCTATATATAAGAGCCCTAAACCCTGATCTATCCCGTGCCAACATTATTGTCTTTGACACGCTTACCCCCATTGCCTCAGTGATTGAATCAATCCATCTCATTGAAGGTCTTCTTCTCTTGCACTGTTCTTCCACCTTCCCAAGGATGATGCAACTCTCCAAGGATCAATCCCTCCTTGTAACCTATCTGACCTATGTCAAACGAAGCTTCAGAATCCTTGTCTCCAAGGAATAGCCTGGTTTCACTTTCTCCAGATGAACCATTTGTTCTCTTAGCAGTCCGTGGTATATTCAACATTCTTCTCCAGCACCACAGCTCACAGGCATCAATTCTCTTCCTAACATTCTTAGTCATTATCCAACTCTCTGACACATAGGAAGCAATTGCAAAGACTATGGGGCTAGATCAGGTGCACCTTAGTCTCCTGAATGATATGATGTGTCCCTGACAGCCAACTTTCCCAATGCAATTCATCTCTGGATTTCCTGACTGCTGTTACCAAGAGTGTTGATTATGGAGCCAAGCAAGCAGAAACTGTTAATAATCTCAATCTCGTCACCATCCATAATGATGCTGCCAATTGGCTTGATAAAAAATAATATTTTTCAGACCACATCACAAAAATAAATTTCATTTGCTTCAGTTTCATTTCATGTTGCTTAAACAGATGAATTTCCATGTTTTTTAGTTTGAATAATGTTTGTTGACCTAATTTCTACTCCAGAATAAAATACTGAAGGAACTTTGTGTGATAATTCTGCTTTGAGAATACTGAGAGAGTTTGCCACTATAAGCAATGTGTAAAGCATGAGGCAAATAGACAAAAGAGAAAAACCAGTCAATATGGAAAATGTAGACTTCTTCCAGCTCTCCCACAAAGTTTCCTTAGAGTGTAGATGTAGTCTTTCTACACAAACTAGCAAAACATATAAAACAAAATTGTAAAAAGGAAATGCCAATTTTAATTAAAATTTTAAGCTTATGTTTCCTATATATAATAGAAAATTTTAAAATCACAAGTAAGTAAAAAAGAACTAAATTTATCTTTAATTCCACTGTTGTTAGACGGCTTTGAATCAACACCAAGTCGTAGCACCTCCATATACAATGGAAGAAAACGTGTCTGGTGTTGCTCTGTTTCACACTCATTGCAATGTTAGAACTCATTGTTACAGACACTGTATCAATCCATTTTATTGAGTGCTTTCCTGTGTCAGGTTTTGTTTTTTTCTTTCAAGTCTCTACATTACGTAGTATGATGTCCTTTTCAAGGAATGAACTCCTTCTAACCATGTGATGAAAGAATATTCAACAAAATTTCATTATCTTTACTTCTAAGGAAAATTCTGAATATGTTTCTTCTAAGACAAATATGTTCATTCTACCTACAGGCCATGACACATTCAATATACTTCTTTAGTAGCATAGTTTAGATATATCAATTCTTATTTGATCTTCTTTCCTTTTTAATCTAGCTTTTCCATACTATTGTGGTGATTCAAACACCATGGCTTATGTCAGGTGCACCTTAGTCTTCTGAGTGAAAGAAAGCTTTAGATTTTGTCTCTTCTCTCCCACCCCCAACATTTTATTGAGGACTTTTGAAGTAGATTTGCTGAATGTAGTGCAAATTTTTCTTTCTTGGTCTTTGTTAAATAACTGGTAGTTTTGTGTGTTGGTCTTTGTTAAATAACTGGTATTTTGATTTCTTGATCTTTGTTAAGTAACTAGTAATTTCACTTCACAGAAGTGTCTGAGTCAACTGTATCTCTGTATTTCTCAGAGTTAATACACTTTGAATGATTTGAAGAATAACCCTTCTCTTTAATCATATACCTATACACATTGATGAATATCCATACTAATACTTTTTCTGTAGAATCTAAAATTAGAAACACTTTCAACAGCATAGACTGAAACTGGATGTTGGTGACCATTACAGAAAATGAATTATTTACAGATAAGACTCAGATAATGCAGAGCTGTTACTGGAACTACTGAATAGAAATTTTGACTTCTGAAAGTCTTCCAGCATTGGTGAATTAGGAATAAAGCTAGACTTAGGAAAAAAGTAAAAGCGAATTCCGTCTTATGACCTACTCGTCCAAAACAATAGCATTAAAAGTTAGCAATTACTGGACTTACTTTGGAGACTTAAATATTGTTCTTGTTTTATATTCATTCTATAAGCAATGAAGTTGTACAAGAATATAAAAAATCCATTTTGTTCCATTACAGGAATCAAAGGAGTAGATTTTTTTAAAATTTACCTTTATTTATATTTATTGTCATCTCAGGTGGGCATACTCTGTAGCAAGTTTTGCAGCTAATTCAAGTCCATGAGTCATTGGTGGTTCAAATAGAAGCTGCACTGCAATCCCAGAGGTACGTGGTACACACACACACACACACACACACACGCACACACACACTCGACCCGAGTTTCTTTGGGAGAAAGATGAGTAGTCTCCACCTGTTATGATTTACAGTCTTAGTAACAAATAGAGGGTCAATGATTATGAATAAAAATAAACTCAAAAGTAGTGCTTTTGAAAAAAAATTATTCTGATAAATACTATTAGAGAAAATGCAACACTATTGGTACCCTCCCAGAAAGTACTTGAACTGCTCTAATTGTGTGTGTGTGTGTGTGTGTGTGTGTGTGTGTGTGTGTGTGTCTGTATTCATGAGAGTAAATTCTAGTTAAATAATACTTTGCTAAATATTTCTGTAATTAACTTAGGAATAATAACTTACTAAATATATCGTGCTTCTGTAAGGTTACAACCTATAAAATTCTATGAAGTATTTCTACCCTGATATACATGAGGTCTTCATGATTTGGACTCAGCTTGAAGGCAATGGATTTGGCTTTTAGAAAATGGCAAAACTAAAAAAAATAAATTAAGAGGTAATATAATCTTTTAATTTAATAAAATTAAGTTTTAAATGCATAAAAAATTATACCTGAGTTGTACACAGAAGAACATTTTAACATTTTGAGGAACTTCTTTCTTGATTGAATTATGGACATGAATGTTTTTATTCTATCAAAAAAATTTCTATTTAATATTGCTCCACAACTTTTTTCCCTAGGCCCACTAAATTGGTTATTGTTAAATAGTGTATGTTAGTACCAGGATTTACTTTAGAAAAAATTTGCACTTATTACTAGGAACTTGGACTTTTCTAATGACACAATTGATTGCATTTCAATATAGGCATAAAAAAATTGTGACTTTCTATTAAGGATGAGTAGGTGATCTTAAGTCATATGATCCTAGGAATATGGTCTTTTCCTTTCCCATAAAATCTTAAATGTGAGTCCTGAAATGAGCTGAGTACCACACGTATTATTCACTTTTTGTATGATAAATGTCTTACAGATATAAAAGAAGATAACACATTTGAAGAAATTAACCAGGTAAGTGTTTGAAATAATTAAATACTCAAATTTAATTATAATAAAAGAATTGTTGATATATTAGCAAATATATTTAAATTAATTTTAAATTTAATTATAATGAAATAGTTAAAGAGGTTTCAGACTCTGACTGAAGTGACCACAAGGCAGACTGGAATTTGGTTTCTAGGCTTAGTTCTCCATCTACCTAACTATGAAATTTTGAACAGGTGCTACAATTGTTTACACCTAGATTTTCACAGCTGGGAAATGGTAAGTTTTAACTAACTTGGTAGTTTTCTAAAGTTACTCTTAGTTTTTAAAGAGTAGAAATTTTTTTTTCCTAAATACAAAATTTTATTTGACTCCATAAAATGGAACATAAAAGTGGAACCATGCTCCTTAAAGCAGTTGGTTTGGGGGACCAGCGATGCTGCTGTCTTGGCCTTACTCCATTGTTCTACATATCTCTCTTTTTTATTTTTTAATAATTTTAATGAGTATTTACAGAGATTTTGGATTTCCATTCATTCATTGTTGCACTTCTCTCCCCGCCCAGCCCTCCCCCCGACCCAACCAGTTTGCTCCTCTCTTTCAAAAGTAATAGAAACACTCCCTCCCTGAGACACAATCCCCGCACACCCCTCTTGCCACCCCAAGTACATTCCACTTGGGGGAGAACTCTAGTAGCCCTAATCCACAACATAAACAGTCTTCAAAGTATCCTGAAAAATCTACAACCAGAAGATAAAATCGATGAATGGGACCTTCTAAGAATCAAATTCCTATGCACATCCAAAAACTTCTCCAAAAGGGAAAAAATGGAAGCCACAGACTGGGAAAAAGGATTTGGTAATGACATGTCAGATAAGGGACTTATATCTAGAATTTATAAAATACTTGAGCACCACAACAAGATAAAGGTAAATAATCCAATAGATAAATGGGCACAGGATATGAACAGACACTTCACCAAAAAAGACATTCAGATGGCCAACAAGCACATGAAGAAATGTTCAAAATCCCTAGCTCGAAGAGAGGTGCAAATCAAAACAACTATGAGATATCATCGCACCCCAGTCAGAATAGCAAAATTTAAGAGAACAGCAAGCAACAAATGCTGGCGAGGTTGTGGAGAAACTGGAACCCTTATTCACTGTTGGTGGGAGTGTAAAATGGTGCAACCACTGTGGAAGGCGGTATGGTGCTTTCTCAAAAATTACAAATAGAGATACCATTTGACCCAGCAATTCCACTACTGGGAATCTATCCCAAAGATACCATAACTGACATCCAAGCAGATATATGCACACCCATGTTTATCACGGCTCTGTTCACAATAGCAAGGAGTTGGAAACAACCCAGCTGCCCATCAACAAATGAATGAATAGAGAAGCTGTGGTATATTCACACAATGGAATACTACGCTGCATTGAAAAACAAGGAGCTCATGCAATATTATTCAAAATGGGTGACCCTGGAGGACATTATGCTGAGTGAAATATCTCAGTCGCAAAAGGGCAAATATTGCATGGTGCCACTGTTGTAAAATGGGACTGATATCAGGGTTGGGGTAAAACTGAGAAAAACTGGATAAATTGTGTATACTGCACTGAAACAGATGAGGGATTGAATAGTTTAAAAGTGATTTATGCTATTTCTATTGTCTGTTTTTTCTCTCACCTCTGTGTCTCTCTGTGTCTATTCTGCTGTTTCAAAATTCAGAGTGACAGTTTTGTGGGAAGTATATTTTATAACTAATGAACTTGGATATGTGAATTAAAAAAAAAGTGATGTATGATAGGTTATTATGGTTATCACAAGAGTCCACAATTAAGGTTGCATAGTGTTCTACATATCTCTTGTAGGATTGTTTGGGTGAGATAATTCTATCTGATCATTCCCTTTAATGCAACTAGAATAAGGTGATATGCATTCAAACAGGCTGACTCATTCTCTGGTTGAGTTAGGCTTTCAGGGTTTAGGCAGAGAGTTTGTTAAAAATTAACATGGGCTGATTTTTCAGTGGAAACTTTCAGGGTTTCAAAATATTTCTTCTTTTTTGCTAGAACTAACAATGAATTTATACATCCTAACATTAACACAGCTCTTTGGCGCTCCCCGCAAAGGACTGCCTATTGTTGTTGTTGTTGTTGTTAAGTGCCGATGAGATGAGTCGTTTGTGACTCATAGCGACACTATGTACAACAGCTCTAATCCGTGCTCTATCCTCTGCCAATCTCATTGCCTCTGACACACCCATCCCGATTACCCCAGTCACTGAATCAATCCACCTCATAGAGGGTCTTCCCCTCCTG
>NW_006399949.1:1088109-1095884 GCF_000299155.1 Elephantulus edwardii
CTTCTTAACATTGAGCCTCAGTCCATATTGAAGGCTGCAGTCCTTGACCCTCTGCGGTAAGTGCATGAGGTCCTCCTCAGTTTCAGCGAGCAAGGTTGTGTCATCTGCATAACGCAGATTGTTGATAGATCGTCCACCAATCCTAACGCCACGCCTCTCCTCATAGAGCCCCTGACTGCCTATTATAGGTGATAAAATCAAGTCCTGCTACACAGTCTGTGTTTACAGGCACCACAGTGATTAACACCCAGTATAGACTTCCTTGACCAAAAACCTGTGATTCCTGAACCTTTCCTAACCAATGTCTAAATGCAATCTTTGTCTTATGACTTCTTTTGTTACATTTCTATTTCCCCCCTTTTGCCACCTTTGATTCCTTCTTTCTTTCATTTAGCCTTACCTTTAAAAAAAATATAATGACAACAGAGAACAGAAAGACTAGAATAAAAGACTAATTAATTGTCACAATTTTTAACAGCTGAAGAATTAGATTATGGACATGAATGTTTTTATACTGTCAAAAAATTTCTATTTAATATTGCTCCACAACTCTCCCAAACAATCCTACAAGAGATATGTAGAACAATGGAGTGAAGCCAAGACAGCAGCATTTCTTGTCCCCCAAACCAGCTGCTTTAAGGAGCATGGTTCCACTTACATGTTCCATTTTATGGAGTCAAATAAAATTTTGTCTTCAGAAAAACATATTTCTACTCTTTAAAAACTAAGAGTAACTTTTGAAAACTATCAAGCTAGTTAAAACATACCATTTCACAGCTGTGAAAATCTAGGTGAAAATTAAGCACAGCTCATAGAGACAAAAGTTGCTGAAATGTCCTATACTGATGATGGTTTTGTCCTTTTTTACCTTAACAAGTGAGGTATATTTTAATTTCTAACTTTAGAAGAGATTTCTAAAAGATTACTTTTACAATTGTTTACAAGACAGAAGAAACTAAATGAGTATTTATTCATTCAATTAAATTAATCTTATAATGTTGGTAAAGTTCATGTTTTTAAAAACTTTTCAAAGAAAGTGTTCTTAGATGAGTTTATCTGAGCATTACACATTTGTAAGTGTAGGTAGCAAAGCCACAATTTTTCATTTACAAGAAATACAGTCTAACTGTTTAAAATCCTGGATGATTCTTGTTATTTAGGAATAAACACTGGAGCTGGCAAGATTACATGCAGAAATAAATTTGTAAGGGAATTTGTAATTTTAGAGCATCATCACTGAAGTAAGAAAAGCCTTCTGTTGATGTGACATTGGTTCCAAGTTTTGGTTTATATTATTTAATGTTAGAACTTAATTCTTCCAGGAAATATTTGAAGAATAGAAGCCAACAAAATGTTCTTTTTATTAGATGTGGGATATGAAAGAAGGCAGCTGGAAAATAGTGACAATTTCTGCTTACTGAGCTGAGGATAGCTGTAGGGAGAGAATGTGTAGTAGTGGACAAGAGTTGGAATAAAAATTTTTGGACTTTATATAGTCAGTCTAGGCTGTTGTTATGTGTCGTCAGGTCAACTCCAACTCATAGCAACTCTATGCATAACAACTTTGAGCCCTTCTCTATCTTGAGCCAATTTCATTGTTTCTGACACACCTACCCCCATTACCCTAGTCACTGAGTCAATCCATCTTGTCCAGTGTCTTCCTCACTTGTGCCGTCCCTCCACTCTTCCAAGCATGATGTCCTTCTCTAAGGACTGATCCCTCCTTGCACCATGCCCAAAGTATGTTAGATGGACTTTATTAATAATTTTACTGCAAATCCCAGATGCTAAATATAATAATGTCTAAACAAAAGGTCTAATGTATTTTTATAAAATCTTCTTATATCTTTGCTCTATAATTCTAGAACATTGTTTGTCTTGATGGTCCAAAAGTTTGCCAGTGGGTAATTTATGAACTGTAGTTAGTCCTTTGATGTCACCTTAAACACATAAACTATATTCAATTCATTCTCAATAAAGAAAAAATCTAAAGTCCTTTCCCAAGACAATAACCTGAAAAAAAGCAGTCTTTTTAGAATATTCTTGGTAATAATAATCTTCATTAGATCCAATGTGTTTCTCTTCATTCACAAACTTATTAATGAAATAGACAGTTTTTGTAATCCACACGTATCCAATAATGATTATGGAACAGGATAAGCCCAATTAATAATGCTATCTATAAAAGAGAAGAACAGGAGTGATATAACTTCCAAATTGCTTGCTTCAGGAATTCTGAAATATTTTTTTTTTGGCTGTTGTTGTTGTTATGTGCCACCAAGCACCGAGTAGTCTGTGACTCATTGTGAGCCCTAAACCCTGCTCTATCCTGTGCCTATCTCACTGTCTCTGATACACCTACTCCCATTACCCCAGTCACTGAATCAGTCCATCTCATTGAGGATCTTCCTCTCCTTTGCTGTACCTCCACATTCCCAAGCATGACGTCCCTCTCCCTCCTTGCATCATGTCCAAACTATGTCACACGAAGCTTCAGAATCCTTGCCTCCAAGGAGTAGCCTGGTTAGATACTATGAATTCTGCAACTCCAGGGCTGGGATAAGGTTCTTGTTATCACCTGACTCTACTTTCTAAGAGAACTTCTTTCGACATTGTATATTTCCCCTGGCTTCAGCCTTTGCTAAGTACTTGCCATGCAATTACTGTCTCTGGAAACATCTTGCATACTACTGTTACTTTAGAGTCTAAACTGACCCATAGTGGACCCTGAAATTGGTTTTCAGAGGCAGTTAATGCATGGGAGGAGATTGCCCATCCTTCTTCCATGGAGCAGCTATAGTTGCCTCAAACCATGTGCCTTTAGGATTGCAACACAGCTTCTTGCCCCTAGGCCACCAGAGCTCCCTTACATCCTTCTTGTTGTGTACTGGAACTGGCCTATAGCTGACCCTCCAGCAGGTTTTCAGAGGCAGTTAAACACATGGGAGGAAATTTCCCACCCTTTTCCTGTGGAGCAGCTGGTGGCCTCGAACCGTATGTATTCAGGGACTGTAGCGCAGCTTCTGGCCACTAAGCCACCAGAGCTTTCCCCTTACATACTACTAGGAAAATATTATCTTATAGATAATGCCTATCTGCAGATCTCTTTTTACTCTTGTAATATTGGAAGCCAACATTTATTTTGTCTTGAAGTGTCAGATGCTTTATTGTATGGTCAATAGATCCTGTGGCAATGACATTGCTGAAATATTTAGAAATAATGTCAACTGTTTATTCCATATAAGTTTTGGGGCTTTTAAAATACTCTAAATTATTTTGCATTCTCATCCCTGTCTTAGAGGCAGTTACCTTAAAGATATCTGTAACATATCTTAAAGACCACACTCTGATTTTTTGCCCGAGTCCTTTATTCCAGCTGGTACTGACTGGATCTCTGTCATTTAAAGCCATTTTAGAGATCATTTATTGTGTCTGGGATCTTAGTTAGCTCTTTCTATATGTTTTAGCTTTATAATTTTGAATTCTGTATTTCTTTTTTATTTCTGTTTACAAAGATACTAAATCTGTCCAGAGCACATAAGTTCTTGTAATAGCTTGCCAAGTCCAAACGAACCCTCAATATCCAGTATTCTATTTCCTAACCTTTTCTTTTAGAATTCCAAGGCACATATTACCTGGATTCCAAGCTGTTACAATTGTAAGTTTTGCCAAATACATTGCTGTTTTCTATTATAGCTCCATGTTTTCCAGTCTACAATATCAGTTTGCTTGTCTGCTATTTATTTATTGCAGAAATGTCTTAGGTTTTTCTTAGTGTCTCAGTCTACATTACCCAATAGTATGCTGAAAAGCAAGTGAATCTAGGCAAACTAGATTGACGAAATAATCTCAAAATCCCAGGAGCGTAAATGGTTTTAAATTTTGTTTACATTAAGCCAGATGCATTTTGCCAATACTTCACTTTGTGCCTATACCATTTGGAACACAGCCTCTAATACTCTAACACGTATGTTAGAGTGGTTTCAATGAGATAAACCCACCCTTACTTTCATGCTAGTCATATGTCTCAATATAAATGAGTCAAAGTGAAGAAGTATAAAGAAGTAGAAGGTATGATTGAAGAAAACTCTCTACCATGGATTTTCATATTAGTTTGCTTAAGGAGCTGTGGCGACCTAGTGTCAAGAAGCTGCATTTGTAGTCCTGAAGGCACATCGTTCGAGGCCACCAGCTCAAACCAGCTCTAGAAGAAGGATGGGCAATCTCTTCTCGTACAATTAACTGCCTCTGAAGGGCCAGCTATGGGTTGGTTCATAACAACAATTAGTTTACTTACAAAGTTCATATACATTGTGTTTCACATTATTCTTAGTTCATATTGTGTTTCATACAATCATTCTCATCCATTATGTTTTATAAAATTAATCACCATTAGGCCTTGCGCATTATTACCCTGTCTTTTCAGGCCCCTGCCAGATCCTTCCTATTTCCTTTACTCCCTCCCTCTACCCACCAAATTGTGCACCTCTATTGTTTTGCCCTTAGATGGACACCATAGACTTTGTTGCCCCATGATTTTGAAGTTTTTAGGGAAGTTAACAGGTTGGGAACAGGATGCAATTTCTCAGAACAGCTGTGGAAGTGGGCTTGCAGGCTCTTCAGCCTTCAACCTTGGCCAGTGATACAAAGCTTTCTTATTCTTGCTAGTTAGGGCATCTTATCCAAGTAAAGCCCTCTCGTTACCATGGAAATTTTGAGTTTATTGTTGTTGTTGGTATTTATGTGCCATCAAGTCACTTGCAACTCAGAGTGACCCTATTTACAATAGCTCTGAATTCTGTCCTATCCGAGCCAATCTCACCATCTCTACCCTCATAACCCCAGTTGCTGTGTCAATTCCTCTCCTTCATTATCCCTCTGCCTTCTCCAAGGACTCGTCCCTTCTGGCCACATGTCTAATGTATGTGAGACAGAGCTTCAGGGAGCAGCTTGGTTTCACTATCTCCAGATAGAAACAAACCCGTTTGCTCTCTTGGCAGTCCATGGTATATGCAATACTCTTTTGCAGCACTACAACTCAAAGGCATCAATTCTTCTATCATCCTTATTCATTGTTGAGTTCTCTGATGCATAGCATGTATTTGTGAAGACCACTGCTTGGATCAGACGTGCCTTAGTCTCTAGGCTGATATTGTTTTTTGTCAGTACTCTAGAGAGGTCACTGACAGCATATTTTCCAAATGCAATTAATTAGTCTATTGATTTTCTGGCTGCTGGTAACAAGAGTGTTGATTGTGAAGCCAAGCAAACGGAAGCTGTTAACAATCTCAATCTCTTCTCCATCTGATGCTGACAATTGGTCCAGTGGTGAGAATCTTGGTCTTCTTGATGTTGAACTTCAATCCATTTTTATATTTAAATAAAATTTTCATTTTAACTGTTTAACTCATATTGAAAGCTGCAGTCCTTGACCTTCTGCAGTAAATGCATCAGGTCCTTTTCAGTTTCAGCAAACAAAATTGTGTCATCTGCATGGTGCATGTTGTGGATGAGTCTTCCTCCAATCCTTATGTCACACTCCTCCTTATAAAGTACAGGCTACTGAATGATCTGTTCTACATATAGATTGAAAAGGTATGGATATAGGAGGCAATCTTGATGTATACCTTTCTGAATTTGAACAGTGCAGTGTTTCCTAGCTCTGTTCTGACTACTACTTCCTTGTCTAAGTATAGGATTTGCATAAGCACAATTATGTGTTCTGAGATTCTCATTCTTCTCATGTGTAGCCACAATTTGTTATGATTCACACAGCCAAATGCATTTGCATAGTCAATGAAACACAGATAGGTATTCCTCTGCTACTCTCAGCCTTCAGCTAAGATCCATCTAACTTTGGCTATAATGGCACTAGTGCCATGGCCTCTTTTTTTTTTCTTCCTTAATGATTATTTTTTTATTACCGTTAGGAGTTTTAGAGTTAATTCTGACCCATCACTTCTCCATCTGTAACAGCAAAACCCTACTTGATCCCATGCCATCACAATTCTGCTGTGCATAAACCATTCATGCAGTTCTGTGTCAGTGCATCTCACTGAGGAGATCTTCCTATCTTTTATTAATCCTCTTGTTGTTGTTGTTTACAGTAGTTATTCACTCTCTGCTTTTCAAATCATCGACACCCAAGGTTCCTCCTGACAACATACAAAAAATACAAGAGTTGAAGTGTGACTCTCCTTGCCGTTAGGGAAACCCAACTCTACTTCTGAGAGAGATCTGTTCATTCTTTTAGCAGTAGCTGTTATATTCAGTACACTCCAGAGGGATCAATTCTTTGATTTCCCCCCCATTTGTTGTCCAAATTCACATGCATATGAAGCAGTTGAGTTTCATAAGCAGTTGAGTTTCATAAAGTTGCAGCCCCAAAAGCTCTAGAGAGCAGTTCTATTCTGTAATGCGTGTGATCTTCTTTTATTAAAATTTTATTTTAATAATTAAAAAAAATAATTTTAATGTCATTGTTGTTGTTGTTGTTGTTGTTATGTGCCATGGAGTCGCTTGCGACTCATAGCGACCCTATGTACAACAGCCCTAAACTCTGCTCTGTCCTGTACCAATCGCACTGTCTCTGACACTCCCATCCCGACTACCCCAGTCACCAAATCAATCCACCTCATAGAGGGCCTTCCCCTCCTGTACCTGTCCCTCCACCCTCCTCAGCATGATGTCCTTCTCCAAGGACTGATCTCTTCTTACAACATGTCTGAATTATGTTAGATGGAGCCTCAGAATCCTTGCCTCCAAAGTGCCACCCGGTTTAACCCTTTCCAGGATGAATCTGTTTGTTTTCCTAGCATCCATGGTACTCTCAATACTCTTCTCCAGCACCACAGCTCAAAGGCATCAATTCTCCTTCTGTCCTCTTCTAAAACCTGCTTGCACATCTGGCAGTTCTCTGTCAATGTACTATTTGAATAGTTTGGGGATAATCTTTAATAGGATCAATGGACCTGGTTTGTAGCAGTAGAGATTTGAATATACTTTTTGACATATCAATTTGGAGTATAAGAAAGCACTCTATTTTGGAGATATAAACTAGTTTACAGCATATTAATAGTGTTTGATATATTATTGAGATCATTTAATATTGTGAGATTATTGTGATTCAATATAAAAGAGATAAGATCTGATGTTGAAGCTCTGGACATTCCACTATTTAAAGACTGAGACAAAGAAAAACTATAATACTTCAGTTGTTTTTTGTTTTTGCTGTTTTACGTGCTGCTGATTTGTGTACAACTCATAAGGACCTTATAAAAAACAGAACTGAACCCTATCCTATTCTATGCTAGTCTCATCATCTCTGACACACTTAAGCCCATTGCTGCAGTCATTGTATCAATTCATCTCAATAAAAGTCTTCTTTCTTTGGGTATGGGGTTGGATAAGAGTACTGAATATCCCATTGACTGACAAAAGAACAACAGAAATGTCTCAGAGAAGGTGCAGCCAGAATGATCCCTGTAGACAAAGATGACAAACTATTGACTCTCATACTTTGAGCATTTTGCTAGAAAAGACTATTCCTCGGAACAGGGTATTATGCACGGGAAAGTGGAAGGTCAGCTAAAGAGCAGAAGAAAACTTAAATAGCAGGTTACTTAAAAGTAGGAAGAGACAAAGCAAGGGCTCTTCTAGAAGTAGAATTGAGAAACTCTTAAGTGTAAGACACAATTCTATTGTCTTTAAAATTATGTTATTGTGACATGGTTTTGTTGTTGTTGCTATGTGTCATCGAGCCACCTGCAACTCAT
>NW_006399949.1:1097744-1099886 GCF_000299155.1 Elephantulus edwardii
TCTTCTGACATCCTTCTTGGTCTTTTCTTCCTCCTTTGTCTTTGTAATGACCTTTTGCATTCTTCCTGGATAATATTCTTGATATCCTCCCACAGCTCATCCGGTCTTTGCTCATTTATGTACAAGGCCTCAAACCTGTTCCTGAGATGGTTTTGAAATTCAAGTGGGATAGACTCAAGGTCAAATTTTGGTTCCTGTGGACTTGATTTAATTTTTCTCAGCTTGACCTTATATATAGTAGTTAGTGGTCTGTTCCACAATCAGCATCTGACCTAGTTTTCACAGCTGATATTGAGCTTCTTCAGCAATTCTTTTCCACAGATTGAATTGATCAGATTCCTATGCATACCATCAGGTGAAATCCATGTGCATAGCCTGCATTTATGTTTCTTATAGAATGTATTTGCAATGCATAAGTCGTTGAGTTCTTTTTTAATTCATGTGACAGATTTTTTTTTAGGTTGCTTTTTAGTGACTCCATGTAGCAGAGTAGAAGCACCTCTAGAAAACTAGGGTTTTCTAGACTAAATTTTGCTGAAGCACACTTCTAGTTCTTTTTCTAGAGGTTCCACTGAATTAGTTAGTATATGAGTCAAGCACTTGAAAATGAAGCACTACATCTTTAGTTCTGATTAACCATATAAAAAAATTAAAATATCTATTCTATTGTATATTTCATTGAGACATTCACATAGAGTAGGTTTCAACTATGTTGTTGTTATATGCCATCAAGTTGCCTGTGACTCATAGTGACCCTATATGTACAGCAGCTCTGAACCCTGCCCTGTTGTGAGCCAGTCTCACTTACTCTGACACACTTACCTCTTTTGCCCCAGTTACTGTATCAATGCAACTCGTTTGAGGTCTTCCTCTCAGGCACTGTCCCTCCACACTTCCAAGCATGATATCCTTCTCCCAAGACTGATCCCTCCTGGCCATGTGTCCAAAGTATGTGAGACAGAGCTTCAAAATCCTAGCCTCCAAGGAGCAACTTGGTTTCTCCTTCCCCAAGACAGAACCATGTGTTTTCTTGGCAGTCCATGGTATGTTTAAGACTCTTCTCCAGCACCACAACTCAAAGGCATTATTATTATTATATTATTATTATTATTTTTTTTTGTCACACTTAGTCTGAGTTTCTATTTCACTGCTAGACTGAGATATTCAAAGAACCTGACCATCTGAAGGGACAAAAAGGACAGTGATCACACTTCAAAGCAATTTATAAATTGGAGGAGAATGGATTAGTGGAAACAAGTTCCTAAATTTAGTGTCTGATAATGGACTTCTGCTTTTGTAGGGGATTGCAGATTGTTTAGATTAAAAAAAAGTCTAGCCTTTTTAGAAATAAAAAGACAATTAGGAGTGATAACATGACACTACGTGTATGTTGATGAGCAGGGTATTTTATTTGAGACAGTTAATAGAGTTAAGGAGCAAACAGATAGACTTTAACCACTTATTTCATTGAATGACTTAACTGTAAAGGAGAACTCTGGTGGCCTTGTAGAAAGAAGTTGTGCTGCAATCCCAAAGGCATGATGTTCGAAGCCACAACTTGCTCTGTTGGAGAAGGATAGGCAATCTCCTCCTGTGTAATTAGCTGCTTCTGAAACCCCACTGGAGTGTCAGCTATGGATCTATTCCAACTCAATGGTACACAACAACAACTAACCAAAGAGAGGGTATTTTTTCTTTTTTATAATCTTACTAATCAATAGTGAATCAAAGATCTATTTTGAGATATTAGTGTCATAAGCTACTTAGATTAAAGGAAATGAAAGACATTTATAATTCGTTTACTGTAAATAATCAGGAAAAATTTACAGAAGATTTGAAAGGATCCATTGATGCATAAGAAGATTAAAATTCCATCAGGTCCAGAATTTGTATTATTTGTCTAAAGCATCATTTTGATGTTGCTTGTAAAGATATAATTTAGTGGATAATGAATTTATTTATATGTCATTTGGTGGGCTCCAAAGTTAGTGTTAAAATCTCTGCCCTCCACAGGATATGAACAGACTCTTCACCAAGGAAGACATTCAGATGGCCAACAAACACATGAAGAAATGTTCAAAATCCCTAGCCCTGAGAGAGATGCAAATCAAGACAACCATGAGATATCATCTCACTCCAGTA
>NW_006399949.1:1100601-1101839 GCF_000299155.1 Elephantulus edwardii
AGAAGGGTGCAACAATGAATGAATGGAATCCCAAAATCTCTGTAGATGTTCATTGAAATGAAAAATAAACAACCTAAATTAAAAAAAATCTCTGCCCTCCTCTTCATCCCAAAAAGAAAACACATTTATTTGTATAAATTACTTCTCTAAATTTTTGTTCTACCAACTATAAAATAGGAAGCTCTGAGCTTCCTATGCCATGCAATTGTCTAATTTGCACTGTTTATGGTAGGTTATTCAGTATTTAATGTGATGAGTTTGGTAAAGATGTTGAATTACAAATATATTTTAAATTAATTTACATTTAAAGGTCTAGAAGTAACTAGAGGCTACTATTTGACTATTCATTTTATAAACCTCTAATAGGCATGCAAACAAATTATTTTATTTAAATATAGCATTTAATTACATTTATATCTAATTTGTGTTCTTCTTTAGTCTGCTTTTAGAAATACTGTGTCTAAAGGCCTTTGTCTGGATTAAAATTTAAGAAGAACTCTAAGAAAAATGTATCTATCTACTTACTCTACTGCTGAAAATCATGGCTACTTCAAGTCTAAGGAAACTGGTATTTACATATCATTTTTATCACCTTGATAACTTGCTACTAAGTGAGTTATAACATGCTTATGCTTCATATCCTGAGTAATGCACTTTTCAATGTTGTAAGACTATCAAAATGACCTTATAAAGTTCAAATTGAGAGTGTTGTTTCTAGTTTATGTTTTACCTAAATTCCATTGTCTGCATATCTTTTGCTTGATATGACTGTGATATTAAACTGTCAATTAAAATAAGAAACTTTTTGGAGAGTAAAAGAAATTATTTTTGCTTTGTTTCAAGAATAAAATATGTCATAGTTTCTTTTTATTATTTTTTTAGTATGATTTTCCAAGCTGCCATTATATTTGCAACTTTGGACAATTACCCTTGGGAACATAACTCAATTACTACATTACTGTCTAGCTCTAATTCCGTCAAGATGAAATCAACTCAAAGCTGATATTTCACTGAATTTCGAAGCCTTTAATTGGCATGGGTGAAATTGCCACTGTTAGATTTATACCTCCAGAGAGGTGCCACCTTTTGAGTTAATAGCACAACTCACTTCAGACTATGCCACAATAGCTCTCATCATATATTACTCAACCCCTGCTCACGGATTCACAATCAACTCTTAATTGACGCTCCAAGCACATTTTCAGAGGCTGTAAATTGCTCGTCGTTCTCCCTCAGAG
>NW_006399949.1:1102299-1102899 GCF_000299155.1 Elephantulus edwardii
TGCACTTCCTTTGATATCTCTGTGCACAAGACTTCACTTAAAATTTCTTGTAGTTTTGGTCTTGTTTTCACAAATTCTTTAAGGTCCTTCTTTTCTGCAAATAATCCAATTTCTCCTTTATAATTGATGGAGAGCTTTGCTGGGTATAGGATCCTTAGATAGCAATTTTTATCTTTCAACTTTCTGTATATAGCATCTCATTGCCTTCTAGCTCACATGGTTTCTGTTGAGAAAACAGAACATAATCTCATTGCTTCCCTTTTGTAGGTAACTGTTTTTCTTGTGCTGCTTTTAGAATTCTATCCTTATCTTTTAATTTGGAAAATTTGACTATGATATGTCTTGAATATTTCCTTTTTGGGTCTAGTCTACTTATCATTCTCTGTGCTTCTTGAATGTGGATTTCCCCATTCTTAAAAATACCTGAGAGGGAAAATATGTGGGATGTTTTCTCCTAGTACTTCTTCTAAAATCTTCTCAGTGATTTTCCTGTCAGTCCCCTGTTCTGGAATTCCAATCTTATGTATGTTATTCTGTTTCTTGTCATTCCACATTATTCTAATTTTTTCTTCAGTTTCTTTATGTCTCATTACATCCGTG
>NW_006399949.1:1109599-1112443 GCF_000299155.1 Elephantulus edwardii
TATTCAGATATATATCTGAACTCTCAGTGAAAGGAGCATTACATGTTTATGAGAGAAAATCTTTCAGAAAATTAATAAGAAAATTTGTGTTAAGGCTTCTAAATTCTTTATCTGTGCTTCTTTTAAAACAGCAGAAAGTTTACAAAAAAGAGAATTATGTAAGGGACTAGGTCCCATGTGCTAAAAAACAAACAAAATAAATCACAGTAAATAAAAATTAATTGTATTGTGATTTTGGAGAAAACTTGCATAATGAATTACGTTCTGTTTAATAATTCCTATACCAGGAAGTAGTTAGAACAGAGCAAGGAAATACTTATGTAAGGTTGTATACCAAAGAAGCATCTTGTCTCCAGCTTTGTCAATCTTTGTCAATCTGTATGAGGAACAGATCATTCGGGAGGCTAGACTTTGGGAGGAGGAATGTGGCATTATGCTTGAAGGGTGCAGATGAGAACTTTAGGCATTTGCTGCAGAAGGTCAAGGATTGTAATTTTTAATATGGATTGAAGCTCAACATCAAGAAAACAAGAATCTCACCACTGAGCCAATTGGCAGCACCATAACAGATGGAAAAAAGATTGAGAATTTTAAGAATTCCAGCTTGTTGGTTTCACAGTCAGTACTCTTGATACCAGCAGTCAACAAAGGCAATTTACACGTTCAATGCAATCCTAGTATAAATATCAATCACATTCTTCAATGAGATGGAAAAGGTAATCTCCAGGTTCATTTGGAATGGAAAGAAGCCCCGAATAAGCAAAGCACTCCTTAAAAATAGAAAAAAGGTAGGAGACATCTCACTCCCTGATTTCAACTCCTACTACACTGACAATACTGGTACAATGACAGACACTTAGATTGATGGAATAGAAATGAGAACCTGGAAACAAGGAGATGAAATCAGTTAAGTGGGGAAATGACAGCCTTTTTAACAAATGGTGTTGACAAAATTGGAAAACTATCTGCAGAAGACTCAAGCAAGATCCACACTTCACTCCATATACAAAGACCAACTCAAGTTGGACCTAGGACTAAAACCAAGGACTATAAACTTCATTAAAGAAAAGATTGGAAGAACTCTAGAAGTCCTAGTCTACAACATAAACAGTCGTCCAAGTATCCTGAAAAATCTACAACCAGGAAAAGATAAAATAGATGAATGGGACCTTCTAAGAATCAAATCCCTATGCACTTCCAAACACTTCTCTAGCAGGGTAAAAAGGGAAGCCAGAGACTGGGAAAAAGTATTTGGTAATGATGTATCAGATAAGGGACTTATATCGAGAATGTATAAAATACTTGAGCACCACAACAAGATAAAAGTAAACAATCCAATTGAAAAATGGGCACAGGATATGAACAGACACTTCACCCAAGAAGACATTCAGATGGCCAACAAACATATGAAGCAATGTTCAAAATCTCTAGCTCTAAGAGAGATTAAAATCAAAACAACTATGAGACATCATCTCACTCCAGTCAGAATAGGAAAATTTAACAGAACAGCAAGGAACAAATGCTGGTGAGGTTGTGGAGAAAATGGAACCCTTATTCACTGTTGGTGGAAGTGTAAAATGATGCAACCACTGTGGAAGGCAATGTGGTGCTTTCTCAAAAAGCTGCAAATAGAGATATATTTTGACCCAGCAATTCCACTACTGGGAATATACCCCAAAGAGACCATAACTGATATCCAAGTAGATATATGCACACCCATGTTTATCACTGCTTTGTTCACAATATGAAGGAGTTGGAAACAACCTAAGAGTGCCCATCAACAAACAAATGGATAGAGAAGCTGTGGTATATTCACACAATAGAGTATTATGCTGCATTGAAAAATAAGAACTCATGTAATATTATTCAAAATGGGTAAACCTGGAAGACATTATGCTGAGTGAAATATCTAAGTCACAAAAAGAGAAATACTGCATAGTGCCACTGTTGTAGAATGGGACTGACATCAGGGTTGGGGTAAGACTGAGAAAAACTGGATAAATTATGAATCCTGCACTGAAATAAATGAGGGAGAGAACAGTTTAAAAGCGATATATGATTATTATGGTTATGACAAGAGTCCAGAATGAAGGTTGCATAGTGGAGTGTACTCGGGGCAGGGGAATTGCACACCAATTAAGGAATTTTTCCTTTACTTTTCAAAGAGGAGGGAACTGGGGGTGCGCGTGGGGTGGGCAGGGAGAAAAATGCAACAATGAATGAATGGAAATCCAAGATCTCTGTAAATGTTCATTAAAATGAATAATTTTTTTAAAAAATATATCAAAAGGAAGAATTTAAGATACTAAAGAGTTGAATAGAAGATTTCAAAAGGCATCATGGGATGATGACAAAGCAAAATATTACAATGAAACGTGCAAGGAGTTGGAGTCAGAAAATCAAAAGGGCGGGACTCGCTCAGCATTTCTTAAGCTCAAGGAACTAAAGAACAAATTCAAACCTCGACTTGCTATAATCAAGGATGCTTTCAGTAGAATGTTAAATGATCCAGAGTATTAAAAGAAGATGGAAAGAATATCCTGAATCACTGTATTGAAAGGAATTGGCAGACACAGAAGAACTTCATGAAACAAAATATGAGCCAGAGCTTATGGTGATGAAAGAAGAAGTACGAAAGACGTTCAGGCTGCTTTGAAGGAAATGACAATAAATAAGGCCCCAGGAATAGATGGTATACCAATTGACATATTTCAGCTAACAGATGCTGCCCTGGACATGCTCACCAAGTTGTGTCAAGAAATCTGGAGAACAACTACTTGGCCAACTGACTGGGAGAGATCGATATTTGTTCCCATCCTAAAGAAAGGTGACCCAACAGACTGT
>NW_006399949.1:1113713-1116050 GCF_000299155.1 Elephantulus edwardii
GAGTTGCAAGCTACTCAATGGCGCATAACAACAACAACAACAGACATTTGCATTGGGAAAATCTGCTGTCAGTGACCTCTCCAGAGTGCTGAAGGGCAAGGATTTCAGTCTAGAGACTAAGGGGTGCCTGATCCACGCCATGTTGGTTTCAATTACTTACTATGCATTGTAGAGCTGGAGAATGACTAAGGAAAATCAAAGAAGAAACCATGCTTTTGAGTTGTGGTACTGGAGAAAATTACTGAACAAACCTTGTACTGCCAAGAGAACAAACAGGTCTATCCTGGAGGTAATTGAGCAAAGCTACTCCTTGAAGACAAGATTTTGAAGCCCTGTCCACATACTTTAGGCAAGTTTCCAGGAGTGGCCAGTCCTTGGAGAAATACATCATTCTTGGAAAGGTGGAGGGACAGCACAGGAGAGGAAAGCTCTGCAAATTAAATGGGTTGACACAGTTGTTGTTGTTGCTGTTATGTGCCGTCGAGTCGCTTGCGACTCATAGCAGCCCTATGTACAAGAGCTCTATACATTCTTCTATCCTGTGCCAACCTAGCCATCTCAGATGCACTTATTCCCACTTCTCCAGTCACAGAATCGATCCATCTCATCAAAGGTCTTCCTCTCCTTAATTAATGAGGGTAGGTGTGTTAGAAACAGTGAGTTGGCTCAGGATAGAGCAGGGTTCAGAACTATTTTACATTTGGTCTGTAAGTGTTGCCGATGACTCAATGGCACAAAACAACAACAACATATTTTATTAAATGATATTGTCTACACATTTCACTCAGTGTCAGCATTCTCTTTAGTTTCATTGTGAGTGAGTGTTGTCCTTCGTTGTCCTTTTCATCTTTGGTCTGAGTAAACAATGACCACAGGGATTGATTTAGTTAGTTGTTTAGAGAAAGACAGAATTCTACTTATTTTATGAACCTCTCTGTCTTTTTGCTGAGACGTGACTACGAGGAGAGGTTTAAGTTCAAAGTTGAAAAAGTGCCTCAGGGCAATGGTCTTTTAGTCTGTAGTGATTCAGTTAAGTGTGGCCTTTTCTAGAGTCGTGAATTTTGTTCCACCATTTTCTCCCATTCTATCCGGAATTATCTTTTGTGTACTTGGTCAGAGGAGTTATACAAACTACCACTACTACGAACAATCTTGTTCTTTTGTTCTTAATTTGAATTAGGCCAAAGTTTGTGTACTATACTTTCTGTACTTTCTTCTCCGTGTCTTTGGTTTTCTTCATTTACTTTTGTTTTAAATGCCTATGGGTCACTAGCTGTATCTCAGATAGCCATTTGTATGTGTTTAAGACCCCAGAAGCAGCTCACCAAAACAGAATATAGAACATCATTTTTTTGTTTCACTTTTTTTAAAGTTTATACTAGTTTATTTTCAAAATTCAAATACATTGATTTTCTGACCATATTCTCCCAAATTCTCCCTCTCCCTGCCACCCATCAAGTTGTACAACCCCATGATTAATCCCTCTGCTCACACATCCTTATCCCTCTGCTTCCATCTCATCCCCCTTGGATCCTTATACTCATTCTACAATAATGGTTTAATACAATACCTGTCCTTGTGGTACTGAGTTAGTTCACTCAGCATAATGCTCTCCAGTCCCTCCCAAGTTAGGTAATAATTTACAAAATCATTGCTCCTGCACACTGTGTAGTATGTGAATGTACCATAATTTTCAATACTGTGTAGTATGTGAATGTACCATAATTTTCAATCCATTCGATTGTGGTTGGACATCTAGAATGTTTCCATGTTCTTACAATGGGGAATAACACTGCTATGAACATTGGTGTACAAGTTTCTGTTTGTACCTCAGTTCTCATTTTCTCAGGGTATATTCCAAGTAGTGGAATACCTGGGTCATATGGGATTTCTATGTTCAGCTTTTTGAGGAAGAACCAAAATGCCTTCCAGTGCCATTTTACAATCCCACCAATAATGTGCAAGAGTTCCTATTTCATCACATTCTCTCCAACATTTATTACTTGCTGCTCTGTTAAACTTTGCCACTGTTACTGGGGTGAGATTGTACTTCATTGTGATTTTGATTTACATCTCTCTTAGTGCCTGTGATTTTGAGCATTTCTTCATGTGTCTGTTTGCCATTCAAAGATTTTCCTCTGTGAAAATTCTTTCCATGTCTTTTGTCCATTTTGTAGTTGGGCTATCAGTCTTTTCCTTGTGGAGGCCCAGGACATATTTTTTTTTTAGCTTTTTGCCAATTTCCTGAATTGCGCAGGAGACTATGGTCTGAAGTTTTAAAACCTATATTCTAATCCAATTTTCCAGTGTAGTGTTTAGTTAAATCTTGATTTAAAA
>NW_006399949.1:1117125-1117722 GCF_000299155.1 Elephantulus edwardii
TATGAAAATTAATAAAATATAATTATAGAAAAAAAAAAGAAAGAAAAAAAAATTTTTATGTACATTAAACTAATCTAGATTATATCCAAAATAATTCAATTACTAAGTCCTGGGATTTGGGTTTACTTTTCATTTTTTTAAGGATGAGTTCCAGTAAGGAATTGCTCCACCAACCTGATGGCACCTAGTTTGCATGCACTAGCTACTCTCTTTATTGTCTCTGAAAACCTGCTGGAGTCACTTCCAAATATACAGTATAGAACAGCATTAACAGTGTAGCATAACCTGGCCATTCAAGCTTAAACACATTCTCTTATTTTATAATATGAGAGGAACGGAGTTTTTTCTTTTTTTCTGCATTATTTTAATTGCATGTTTAGTGTTGTTGTTGTTAGGTGCCGTCAAGTGGAATACAATCCATAGAGACCCTATAAACAACAGATCTGAACCCTGTCCTATCCTGTGCTATCCTCTCACTTTCTGACATACTCTCGCCCATTGCAGCAGTCCCAATCTGAGCTTTACATCTGACACTATAACTATCAGTGTTCTTCTACTCTTCACAGGGTTTTGAGATACTTGCTGTTTAAGAACTGG
>NW_006399949.1:1119667-1120988 GCF_000299155.1 Elephantulus edwardii
TTCTGGAGAAGAGTATTGAATATACCATGGACTACTAAGAGAACAAACATGTCTGTCCTGGAACGGGTGAAACCATGCTGCAATGTGGATTCCCCGGCATAGTGACAGCCTGGCCACAGTTGAGATTAGAGTCCAGATAGGACTGAGCACCTTCTGCAAACAGAGAATTCCACCCAACCCCCGGAGGAGATACTGGATGCCCTGTGCAAACAGAGATTTCTGCCCAGCCTCCCACCTGAGGGGATGCCGTGTCTGAACTTTGGTCTTCATTTAAAGATTAAACTTACCCATTCTTATGTTGGCAACACTTAAATATGAGGAAAATATAGTCTCGGAGATTGAACTTTTTTAGGAGGCTTGGCTTATACTAAAAAACAAAACAAAAAAACCCCAAAAAACAAAAAAACAAACAAAAATCCACAAAAAAACAAAACCTTAGGGAGACTAAGGGGCCTTTCACAGTGCTAAGCTGTGAGAGGACTTCTGCGTCAGCCTTTCCTCTTTTTCAGAATTCATTTTCCCGTGTTTCTGCTTTGTTTCTGCTTCCGGTTTGCAAAACTGCTCCTTGGAGGCAAGGATTTTGAATCTCCGTCTGACATACTTTGGGCATGTTGCTAGGTGAGATCAGTCTTTAGAGAGTGACACTGTGCTTGGAAGGGTGGAGGGACAAGGCAAGAGAAGCATTCCCTGGATCAGATGGATTGACTCAGTGACTGGACTAATAGGTGTGGATGTGTCAGAGACAATGAATTGGCTCATGATAGAGCAGAGTTCAGAGCTGTTGTACATAGGGTTGCTATGAGTCGCAAGTGACTCGATGACGCTTAACAAGAGCAACAAGGTAATGAATTACACTGTGTAAAGTATGTTTTTCAAAGTATCCCAAACAGTGTTGTGACTGAAGTACTACACATGTACTTATTTGAGAGTCTTTCAAGTGTGTAAGGATTAGTTGAACATATAAGGCCTTCACGTTTTCCCATGCATTTGTTATAAACACAAAGTTACCAGGAAGAGAGGCAATAAGTACTGATTTTATCATCTCATTTCTTTACTGTGAAGCAATGTGAACAATAATCAAGCATTTTGAGCCTTGATATTTAAGGGGTACTGTCAGTCCAGTAAAGCTCCATATTGTGTTTCCTTTCACAAGTATCTTTTAAACTCTTTTGAAAAAGAATTTACTTAAGTAGATTAAAAAAAAAACCAAACTTCCGGCAGTTCTCTGCTGATGTGCTGTTCTAATCATTTTTGGATAATCTTCAGTAGAATCTTGCTTGCATGTGAAATCAATGACACTGTTATGTAGTTTTCACACTCA
>NW_006399949.1:1123294-1141209 GCF_000299155.1 Elephantulus edwardii
TTCTCCAGCACCACAGCTCAAAGGCATCAATCCTCTTTCTATCAGCCTATTCACTGTCCAACTGTCTGATGCATAGCACATAATTGCGAAGACTATAGCCTGGATCAGGTGCACCTTAGTCTACAGCCTGACATCATTGCTCTTCAGTACTCTTGAGAGGTCCCTCACAGCCGATTTTCCAAATGCAATTCGTCTCCAGATTTCCTGGCTGCTGTTACCAAGAGCGTTGACTGTGGAGCCAAGTAAATTAAAACTGTTAACTATCTCAATCTCCTCACCATGCATGCTAATGCTGCCAATTGGCCCAGTGGTTAGAATCTTTGTTTTTTTGACATTTAGCTTCAGTCCATATAGGAGGCTGTAGTCCTTGATCTTCTGCAGCAAGCACCTCAGGTCCTCCTCAGTTTCAGCAAGCAGGGTTGTGTCATCTGCATAACGCAGGTTGTTGATTATTCTTCCACCAATCCTGATTTCATATTCCTCTTCGTATAGCCCAGCATCTCGGACGATCTGTTCTGCATACAGATTGAAAAGGTATGGAGACAGAATACATCCCTGACGGACACCCTTCTTGATTTAAGATAGTACAGTTGATAAATAAAATACCTCATGAAATTACACTCATATCAAAAGTCCACCTACACAGTTGACTTTATGAAACTCCACACAGGAACAACACCAAAAACATATTATATGATTTTGGAACTACATGTTCTTTAAAGATTTCTTATCACTTCCTAGAATTGATTCTGAGACACATACCTCAACAATTATTGTATTTTCTAGTCTTCTCAACTCAGTCTGAAAACTAAGTAACCAAGTGAGAAACTTATTCAAATTGCTATTTTTTTCTACATGTTATAACTGGATTTAGTAACATACAACACAGTAAAAAATGAAATGAAGTGGCTTGTCATATTTCTAACAGAAATTTTATTTCAATTTACCACGGTTAAAGGAATGCCCTCTGGTGACACAGCATATCTCTCATTTGCTACTTTATAAAATAAAATTAAATAACTCATTGTCCTTGGATTGGAACCAACTCAGAGCTAAAAGTTTCCAAGAGAAAGAAGGAATATAAGAAATAAATTCAATTAATTCAAACTGAAATCTTTATAATGAAAATTTTTTAGGTGGAAATAGGTCTTAATACATTTTTGTTAAAACATGAAAGGTCCCCTACTAGTGCAGTGATTAACTCATTACTAACTGCTAGAAGATGGGTAATTTGAACCTGACAGCTACTCTGTAGGAGAATGATGTATCAGTCAGCTTCTGGAAAGATTTTCAGCCTTGGTACAACCAGAGGACAGTTCTCATCTATCATAAATGTCAGCTGGGCCAGAATCAACTTGAGAGCAATGCCGGTTTTTGTTTTTAATTTTTTTGTGAAATCATAAAGTTGAATTCTGTTGGGTTAGAAAATAAAAATATAAGTAAGAGTTTGAAAGGAATAGGAAGCATTCCTATAATTTACCAGGAGGTTGGAGAAAGATTGGGAAGATATTTAAAATTTCTTATTAAATAATTAAAATCTAATGGTTTTCAAGATACTCATAAATCCATATACCACTGCTAACTTTCTAATGCAAGTATGAAAAATAGAATTGGTTAGCTTTCCCCTAATTAATGTCACTCCGTTAAAAACCTTAAAATCATTGCCACTATGTCAGAACTAACTCATAGCTGACTGTCCAGGTTTTCCGAGGCTATAAATTTCACTAGAGGAAATTTCCCATTCCCCCCCCCCCTGTGGAGCAGTTGGTAGATTTAAACTTCATGCCTGGTGGGTAGCACAACTCCCTACCCCAGAGCTCCCTTATAGCTTCTTTATTTCAATTTTTTAGAAAAGTAAAAAAAAAAATATTGTTTTATTGTAAAATTAAATTTGAAGATTTTCAGCCAGTGTAAGTTTTCTGGAAACCTATACATGACCACTGTGCAAGCATTTTATGTTCACATGTTCCTTTTTCCAAATTTGTAAAACTAGTACTTCTAAGAAGTACAGGGGGTGCCAGTAGTCTTCCATAAAAGCCAACTCACTTAATTTATTAATACTTTCTAAAGCTCTTTTTGTCATTATGTTTGTTTAGTTTTATTTTATGTGTTGTATCATTAACTGAATTAATGAATTAATTTTAGCTAGATTTAACAACCATTCAGTTGTCTCTTTTCTTCCAATATGAAGTCACTTTCCCACGGTACTCTTCCTTCTTATGCTAAAATAAGCTTCTGCCTTGACTGATCTTAGGAGTTCTGGTGTCCTAGACCATGCCGAGTGGTGCAGCAGGTAAACCAAAGACTTCACACCTCTGATGGTTTGAATAGACCAGAGTATCTCAGGGATAAAAATGGACAATCTCCTTCTGTTATAATTTACAGCATTAGAAGCAGATGGAGGATCACTATGAGTCAGGATAAGTTAGTGAGTGAATGCTGATAGAAACATTGTTTCCTCTCAGATTCAGTTCTGTTCGAAGATGATGACAAGGATTTGAAGGAGAAATGTTTTCCCGATGCTTTATAAGCTTATGTTATAAGGAGTCACAAGGAGTTGCACTGTCAACTCAAAGGCAAACAGTTCAAATCCTCCAACTGCTCTGGAGAAAAAGATGGGCAAACTCCTCCTGTGCAGATTGTAGCCTGTAAAAACCTCCTGGGAGGTTAGCTCTGAGTCAGTTCCTATTTGACAGCACATAACAGCAACAGGGGATACGTCTGCATTTTTGAAAATACACTCATTGCACAATGAGCTATGTGCATAGCATAGAGGAGCATCACAGTTTTGCTGAGAAATGAGCTTGATTTTGAAAGGTCAATAGAAAAAATTATTTTAGAGGTATTATCTACAAATTCACTAAACTCCTAATGCCTTATTTTTTTTTTTTGAGTGTGTCAATACTTTATTTCGGTGTAAAGTAAACTCCTAATGCCTTATTAAGCTCAATGTACCAAAACCAGATAAAATACTTTACTAGATGGTTCAGTAATATAAAAAAGCTCACTTCAAAAGGATAGATAGTTCAGTCAGGCCAATCGTCTCTGGTGATTTACTGCTTGGGAATTCTATTGACCTTCCCCTTAACGTTCAACCTTGATTTCAGGGTGGATTTTCTTCACTCTTAATCAGACACCACCACTCTTAATTAACTGTCAGTTGTAATTCAAGGAAATGAAAAGTTGTTAAGAGGTGTCAGGGCCCCACACTAGACAAATGAGATTTTTTTCTTCTTCTATAATTATAAATCAATATGTTCAGACCTGAAGGCATATGCTTCTTCCTCCCTCAAAGAATAGTCCTTAGGTGTTTTAAACTTGCTAAAAACTGAAATAAAAACAACTCTTTCCCTTATTTCTGGTACTGAATCTGTGTTTCGTGTAGTTGAAATTTAACTGTGAGAAGAGAAACTGAATTTCAGAATCATTGCACAGGAAGTGATGTAGCGTGGTGGTGAGATGGTTAAAGTCTTCTCCAGTTTGTGATTGTGTTTGAAAACACCAGCCACCAGAAGATCAAAAGATGTGGTAGTTGGTTCCTTAAATGTTTTCAGCCTTGACAAAATCCTATGTGGCACGATTACTCTGCCCTATATAGTTGCTGAGTTGAAATTGTCTCAAGAACTGTTGGCATGGTTTGGTTTTTAGATGCACAAAGCAAAATAGAAAAGTAAAAGTACTTAAAAGAAACATGCACAGATTGTGTATAAATTTTATAGAAGCAGATCAGCCTTCAGTTATTATTATTCTTTAAATGCATAAATATGAATTGTTAAGTGCATATTGAAGGCATTTTATATTACATTGTTATTTTTGATTGCTATTTAGAAAAATGTGGTTTTGGGACCAGCAAATTCCACCAATGACCAAAATAATACATACTTTTAATTCTTTAGGCATTTAATTGATCTGGAAAATTTAATTAAAACTGTAACAGTACTCTTATGTAGTGGGCTAAAGTCCAGACTTTGAAAAGGTTTGCAGAAAGCCAGTTCCTTAAAAATTAAATTGTTAAATAGTGTGAAGAACCTCACTGAAGCATCTTCCGTGTTTCTGTGACATTTCACCCAAGGAAGTCGCATCTGTGAAAGAGAAAGATGACGTTCTTAAAGCTAATGAGGACTCCATCTACCAGGGAAAGTATATTTTAGCTCAGATGAGTTAAAATGCTAACATTATGATCATTATGACAGCTTTTTTTTACATTACTAAAGCAATAATACATATATAAAAATATAAAAAGAATATTTTCAATATTTTTATTGTGATATAAATAAAAGTTTACAAAACAAATTAATTTTTCATTTAAAAAGTTATGTAAATTTTTATAGTATTAATTATAATACCCACAAAATAATACTTTCCACACTTCCTCCTTCCCCCCCACTTCCTCCTTTTAATTCTTATTTCCATCAATCCTTCTGTACTTTTTTAATCTTATCTTTATTCAGTGTTATTCTGCTGATCATATCATATTGTAAAAGAGTACTTTTCATCTATAAGCTAGGTAGTTGTGCTCATTTTTAAATAAAAAATACAAAACGCTTCTGTGACATTTTTTCCTTAGACAATTCCTCAAATCTATTTTAATTTTCAATCTTGATTTAAAGATTATCATGTCAAGATAAGACACAAAGTATACAAAGGTTAACAAAAGTTGTTGTTGTTGTTATGTGCCATTGAGTTGTTTTCTACTCATAGCCACCCTATGTACAACAGCCCTAAATCCTGCTCTATTCTGCACCAACCGCACTGCCTCCTACACACCCATCCCGATTACCCCAGTCACTGAATCAATTCATCTCATAGAGGGCCTTCCCCTCTTTGCTATACCTCCACCCTCCCAAGCATGATGTCCCTCTCCAAGGACCTGTCTCTCCTTACAACATGTCCAAAGTACGTCAGACCAAGCCCCAGAATCCTTGCTTCCAAAGGGTAGCCTGGTTTAACCCTTTCCAGGATGAATCTGTTTGTTTTCTTGGCAGTCCACGGTATATTCAATACTGTTCTCCAGCACAATATTTCAAAGGCATCAATTCTCCTTCTATCTTCCCTACTCATTGTCCAACTCTCTCATGCATAACAAGTGACTGCAAAGACCATGGCCTGTATCAGATGCACCTCAGTCTCCAGAGATACACCGTTGCTCTTGTTGGGCCAAGAAGAAAATACAAACTATACAGGAGTTCTACAGGACACATCACCTTCCCTTCGGAGACAGCACAACTAAACTTAAGAGACACTGGTCACAGCATAAAAAGTTGTCAGCAGTTGATGTGTTTGGAATCACAGAAGCCAAGAAAGCTTCAGATACAAGCTGTCAGATCAAGGGTTGGAAAATGGAAGATAAATTCTGAAGGGATTTGGTAGAAGTGAAAGGGTATCCTGGTGGAGGGTGGAGCTGGGAAATACGTGGGTCAAGGCACTGGTCTAAGGGCAGGGACAACACTGTAACTAATGGTTAACTAAATGAGGGATATATCTTTTTATTTTTTTTTAATGTATTTATTTATTTTTCATTTCAATGAACATCTACAGAGATTTTGGAATTCCATTCATTCATTGTTGCAACCTTCTCCCCCACCCCCATTTGCTCCTCTCCTTCAAAAGCAAAAGAAAAACTCCCAATGAGGGATTTATCTTTTACTGCTCCACAAATTGCTTGTCTGTCAGATACTTCTCTAAATCTAAACATTCAGATTAAGACAGACTAGGAAGAAGGATTGGCCATCCACTTCTGAAATAGCAGGCCTCTGAAAACCCTGTTACATTATTTATTTTATAATGCACTAAAAAGTATATATTTTGCTCTTGTTAAGAGGATCCTATTGCCATTGCATAATAGAATTTAAGCATAATGTTAAATCCTTATTTGAAAAATTATGTTATCTTAGATGTGTGAAAATTGGCTTTTCTATCCATTGTGTTAGCCCCCATTAGAGGCATGGTTTCCAGATATCTTAACTGAAGATATATGGTCTTGCAAATCCAATGTAAGAGAGTACTTTCCACACTGTGGAAGATGGTGGTGGCAATTGTCAAAGAGACTGTAGCACTGCTATGAAGAGTCTGTGGCAAAAGATTGTAGCCAAAGGAATCCTGGAGATGGAGCCAAAGTTAAAGGTGTTGCTTGGTGGGTGATTAAATGAAAAGCTGATTCATAACTGCTCTGACATAAAGCTTGCTGTATGATTGAGGGCATCAGCGTTTTAATTGTGCTATTGATAACGGAACCTAGACTTTCACTTTGGAGACTGAGAAGCTGTCTGAACTAATTAAGAATTGTGTCTTGCTATTAATCTAGCTTGGGACTGCTGGACTAAACCTGGGCTTGTATTGTGTCATATTCTTTGCCTCTCCTGCTGCCCAGCCTATTTCCCTTAGAAACTCTACAATTTTAAGTAAAGTCTATGAGTCAACTTACAATGAACATTGGGCCCAAGAATTGGTAGAAATTGGAGCAGGAGCTTGTGGGGTGGCATATCTGACCTGTTTGTGAGATACTATGGATATTGTTGATGGGGAAAATTCTCCTTTTTGCTACAGGTAAAAGTCAGAGCTGGCCTGTTAAATGTTGTATCTGCTCCTTTTACATATTATATAATTGAGGTTGTGTCAATAAAGTTCTAAAATGGTTTTTAAAATAGAATGATACACAATCACAAACTTCACAGTAGTAAAGAAGTTTTAATATATGTGAAAATAAGTGTTAGCACAAGGACCATATTTTCATCAAATTTCATCATTTAGATAGACTGTTATCAGTGGTAGAATTACAGAATTGTTAATTGTTCCTAAAGAAGCTATGAAATATTAGACACATGCCACTTCAAAACTTAATTGCTTACATCTGAAGCATATTGTTGTTGTATACTCTTAGGTTGGAACTGACTCATAACTGACTCTCCAATGAGTTTTCAGAGGCAATATAATCACATGGGAGAAGATTGACCATCTCTACGCTGTAAAGCAGCTGGCATACTTGAGCCACATTCCTTTAAGAAATGTAGAGAGTCAACAAAAAAGAGGAAGAGCCTCAGTGAGATGGATTGACACAGTAACTTCAACAACGGGTTTAAGTTTGTCAGAGAGGCTGAGGATGGCACAAGGTAAGACAAGGTTCAGGTTTATTGTTCATAAGGTCACTTTGAGTCCTACTAAACTTGATAGTCTAACAGCAGCAAGAAGCCACGAAAACTCCCTCAAACATATTGAAAATATAAAATTTTTACTTCTGTTTACTGTATTGATAATTTCAGGATGACGTTATGTAAAAGATAGATTATCTTCTGAAATTACCTATCAGTGAAGTAGTTATCATTTTGGTTGGAAACTACAGAAAGCAAAACAGCTGTATCTCAACTTGACCTGAAGCCAAGCAAAACTTCCACGTTTTATTTTAAGCATGAAGATTTAAAGTGAAACCCAGAAGGTAAAAACCCACAAATAAACCGATCTTACAAGTATATACATCAAACCCCACAAAAGTGAAGCAGTTTTTTATGAGGTGGGAGACAATTTACTTGCTTGACATAAAATATGTTATAAGTGAAGTTGGTATCCATTGATGACAATTTAGGTCAGAAAAATAATCATGGAGAGAACGTTGACCCTTCTAAAAATTCAGAGGTCACTGTACTAAAACTTGCTTTGCTTGAAAGTCTATAAACTCTGAGAAAATAACTTTCCTCTCACAGCTTCCATTTCCTTAATTGGTTGGTTGTCTTTTTTTTTTTTTTAAATAGGATTAAATGGTATTCCATCTTTCTGAAACTACTTAGCTGCATAACTGTGTAAATACTATTTAATAATTCAAATTGCTGCCAATTAAATC
Organism: Elephantulus edwardii; assembly: GCF_000299155.1. NCBI lineage: Eukaryota > Metazoa > Chordata > Mammalia > Macroscelidea > Macroscelididae > Elephantulus > Elephantulus edwardii. The sequence continues at coordinate 1,131,129 of NW_006399949.1, forward strand.
ATATAATATACATATCACACACTCTGTAATTCAAGTGAATTAATACAAAATACAATCCATTTTTTATTCAAATGGACCAATAAGAAATATTAACTGAAAATATTTTTCAACAGCTGAATGGAAATTGGAAATACAGTATTACTTTGACTTACATTACTCATAACCTATAACTATGAAGCTTCCTATGAGGAAGTGAAAAAATATGAGACATTACAGTCATAGGGTGAGAAAAAAATGAATAGAAACTTACTTAGTAATATAAATGCAGGTGACCCCACAGTAAATGGATGAAAGGAAATATATGAGTTTAAATTCTCTTCTAAATTTGTTTTTTTGTGGTATAACCATCTTGAAATTTTATTTATATGGGCAATAGTTGTCATGAAACTCAACCGAAATAAAGGAAACATTATAGGACTTTGAATTGCAACTACTAGCAGTTTAGAAGACATATTAATTCAACTTCCATGCCATACTTAGTAACTGGCAGGAGTTTAGATGGTATGGGAAAACCCTATAAATACCATATGAAAAGTAAATTTCCAGAATGATTCAACATAACCTGTGATGACTAACCTCAAAAGTGATACAAAGTGTGTAATAATCAAAGATGACAACGTATATCTGGCAAAGGTGACAGAGTATTTGCAGGAACCACATCAAACTTAATTATTTGAACCTCAGTGTTACAATACACTGAATACATCAGGAAACTAGAGAATGATGACTCCTATTGAAGAAGTAATTTGCTTGTAATAGATACTTAATTAAAAAGAATGATTTTTACAGTAATTTTGAAGATACATAGACATGTACTTTTTGGTCACTCGAGCCTGTGGCATTCAGGCCTGCCTGCTTTTAATTGTTTTTGGTCAAACATTCTTCTAAGAGGTATAGTGCTGGTATGTCCATTTGCTGTACAGAGGTAACTCATGGTTGCTGTCATTCTGAACACTGTGACACTGATGCATCAAATGTGAGAATGGTTACCCATGGTGGACAGTGTTTAATGGAGCTCCTCGATTAAAACAAGCTTGGAAGCAGAAGTAGCATCCACTTCTGAAATAGCTTGTCTCTGGAAACTCTATGAATGTGGAGAAATGAAGAAAGTTACACAAGTGTTCAGGTCTTTCATTCATAGGGTCACTATGAGTTGCCTATGACTAGACAACACCTAACAACAACAACAATATATACTTGGACACTCATATAACAGATTTGAGAAAGTTCCACTTGGGTTTGGGAAATGGATTTTCTAGAAACAAAGTATTGGAAGTCATTGGAACAGATCTTAATAGATAGATTACTATGTAGTGAGGTGTAGTTTTGAAGGTAATTCATTGGGTTCGATTTTTTAATTATTCTTTGTGTATTGTTGTTGTTGTTGTTATGTGCCATCGAGTCATTTGCGACTCATAGCGACCCTATGTACAACAGCTCTAAACCCTGCTCTGTCCTGTGCCAATCGCATTGCCTCTGACACACCCATCCCGATTACCCCAGTCACTGAATCAATCCACCTCATAGAGGGTCTTCCCCTCCTTCACTGTCCCTCTACCCGACCAAGAATGATGTCCCTCTCCAAAGACCTGCCTCTCCTTACAACATGTCCAAAGTATGTCAGACGAAGCCCCAGAATCCTTGCCTCCAAGGAGTAGCCTGGTTTAACCCTCTCCAGGATGAATCTGTTTTCTTGGCAGTCCATGGTACATTCAATACTCTTCTCCAGCACCACAGCTCAAAGGTGTCAATTTTCCTTCAATCCTCCCTAGTCATTGTCCAACTCTCTGATGCATAACAAGTGATTGCAAAGACCATGGTCTGTATCAGACGCACATTCGTCTCCAGAGAGACACCGTTGCTCTTGAGTACTTTAGAGAGGTCCCTAACCGCAGACTTTCTCATCGCAATACTTTTTTTGATTTCCTGGCTGCTGGTGCCAAGAGTGTTGACCATGGAGCCAAGCAAACTGAAGCTGTGAACAATCTCAGTCTCTTCGCCATCCATCCTGATGCTACCATTGGTCCAGTGGTGAGAATCTTTGTCTTCTTGACATTGAGCCTCAGTCCATATTCAAGGCTGCAGTCCTTGACCCTCTGCAGCAAGTGCATGAGCTCCTCCTCAGTTTCAGCTAGCAGGGTTGTGTCATCTGCATAACGCAGATTGTTGATAGATCTTCCACCAATCCTAATGCCACGTTTTTCCTCATAGAGCCCAGCATCTCGGATAATCTGCTCTGCATACAGATTGAAAAGGTATGGAGATAGGACACATTCCTGGCATACACCCTTCCCAATTTTGAACCATGCAGTATTGCCCTGCTCTGTTCTGACGACTGCCTCTTGGTCCAAGTATAGGTTTCGCATTAGCACAATTAAATGTTCTGGGATTCCCATTCTTCTCAGAGTCAGCCACAATTTGTTATGATCCACACAGTCAAATGCCTTTGCATAATCAATGAAACACAGATAGACATTCTTCTGGTATTCTCTGCTTTCAGTGAAGATCCATCTAACATTAGCTACATTATCCCTACTACCACGACCCCTTCTAAACCCAGCCTGGACTTCTGGTAGTTCTCTGCTGATGTACTGTTCCAGTTCTTTTTGGATAATCTTCAGTAGAATCTTGCTTGCATGTGAAATCAATGATATTGTTTTGTAGTTTCCACAATCAGTTGGGTTGCCCTTCCTTGGGATGGCAACAAATATAGATCTCTTCCAGTCAGTTGACCAAGTGGTTGTTCTCCAGATTTCTTGGCACAACTTGGTGAGCACGTCCAGGGCAGCATCTGTTAGCTGAAATATGTCAATTGGTATACCATCTATCCTGGGGCCTTATTTTTTGCTGTTTCCTTCAAAGCAGCTTGAACTTCTTCCTTCATCACCATAGGCTCTTGCTCAAATATTATTATTTCATTAAATTCTTCTGTGTCTGCCAATTCCTTTTGATACAATGACTCAGTATATTCCTTCCATCTTCTTTGATACTTCCTGGATCATTTAACATTCTGCCTAAACCATCCTTGATTATAGCAACTCGAGGTTTGAATTTGTTCTTCAGTACATTAGCATTTAAAAATATTTATGACTGAGAATGATTAAATTGTTATTTTTTTAGAATGATTTCCTCTATGGTATCTGTTTGCTCCTTTAACATAATTTATTTAGCTCCAATATTTTACTATTGATAACATAATAATTGTTTGGATGGCACAGGATTGAGTAATATCTCATTCTATTGTACACAAAGTTGCTGAGTCAGCACTGACTTGATGACACCTATCAACAACAATGTTAATTAAGTACTGAAGTGTTTTAGAAGGAATTTATAAACTAAAAAATGCGACAGGAAGCATAACGTAGAATGAAATTGTAAAATTTTAGTTAAAATATTTAGCTTGTACTTACAATTGGAATCAATTAACCTCTGGAATTTGAAAGCCGGTTCCCACCAATTCTATCTACAGGGATACCAAATCGTCTTTTAGGATGATCTACTACTTTTCTGAAATAAAAAAAAGAAGAATATTTTTAAGCTAAAGGAAGGTTATACATTATTTATTTTTATTCTTTTAATTCATGCTCCTTCAGGAACCTTCCATGAGAGTCATCATAAAATTAGTAGTCATCCTAAGTACCATTCATTGACCACCCATCATGTACAGACATTATCTCATACTATTTCACATCTAACAAGAAAGACATTGAGGTCTAGAGAAGTGAAGCAACATATCCAAGCACAATTCCCCAATGTCTATATGGAGCTTTGGTGGCCTACTTGTAAAGTAGCTCTACAGTGATCCCAAAGGCACACAGTTCAAATCCACCAGTTGCTCTGTGCGAGAAGGATGGACAATCCTCCCATGCAATTTCCTACCTCAGAAAACCCACTGGAGGATGAGCTATGAGTTGGTTCCAACTCCATGGTACATAAAAATAACAACATTATGTCTCCTTGAGTGGGAATTGACTCACAATGGACTCCCCAGAAGGTTTTCAGAGTCTGTGAGTCACACAGTAAGAGACTGCCCATTGTTCCGCCATGGAGCAGCTAATGGATTTTAACCTAGGGTTGGCAGGACAACTCTTCAGAAACTGGGCTGCTAGTCTGTTAATAAGGCATTTCTTCTTCTTCTTCTTCTTCTTCTTCTTCTTCTTCTTCTTCTTCTTCTTCTTCTTCTTCTTCTTCTTCTTTCTCTCTCTCTCGTTGCTGTTAGATGTGGTTAAATTGAGTATGACTCATAATGACTCTATGAACAACAAACCTTGCTGTAGTCATCTTGTCATTCCATTTTGGTACTTCTCTTCATCTTTCTTCACTTTCCAAGGAATAGCCTTTCCTAGTAACATGGCCAAAGTGTGAGATACATTGCTATCCTTGTCTTCAAGGAGGACTCTGGTTGCACCTTTTCTAAGACATGCCTGTTCATTCTTTTGGCAGCTCATGGGGTATTTAGTACTATTCTCCAACTTCAGAACTCAAAGACCTCACTTCTTCTGTTATCCTTATTCATTGTCCAGTTCTCAAATGCACAAAAGACCATGGCCTATATCAGGTACACCTTGTCTTCAAACTGACATCACTGTTGTTTAGTATTTGACAGGAGACTTGCCCATAGCAATACACCTCTTGATCTTCAGACTGTTGGTACAAGGGTGATGATTGTGTATCTAAGTAGGATAAAACCATTAAAAGTTTCAATCCTCTCTCCATCTATCATGATGCTACCTTTTGGCCTAGTGCTAAGGATCTTTGTTTTCTTGCCATTGAAATGTAATCCATATCAAAGGCTATAGTCTTCCTCATTTTCAGTAAACAAGGTTGTGTTATCTGCATGGCGTAGGTTGTTGATGAGTCTTCCTCTGATTCTGAGACTGTGATGAGTCTTCTCTTCATAGAGTCTCTTCTTCTTCTTAGAGGCTGGCTTCATGAAGTGTTTACTCAGCGTACAGATTGAACAAGTAAGGACAGAGGATACAATCCTGATGCACACCTTTCCTGATTTTAAGCAATACAATGTTCTCTTGTTCATTCAACAGCTCCTTGATGTAGGTACAGAGATTGTGTGTGAGCACATTTTAGTGTTCTGGGATTCCCATTCTTCTCAGTTGGAGCTCTGGTGTTCTAGTAGGTAAGGAGTTGCCAACTCAAAAGCAAACAGTTCAAATTCACCAGCTACTCCACAAGAGGAAGCTGACCAGTCTACTCCTGTGCAATTTACAGTCTCTGAATACCCACTGGTAGATCAGCTTGGCACCGGTCCAGATTTAATGGCAATAAACAACAACAGAAACAACCTATTAAAGGATAAGGACCCATATCAAGAAACATAACATTATCAGCTGTCAAAGACTTTTGAAACAAGAAAGCATCTTAAAGGTTATTTTCAAAAAAATACAGGAACAAATGTTGCTTTTGTTTTTTCACATAGAAATAATATAGTTAATTGCTTCAATACCACAGTGATGTGAGACTTACTACCTTATAAGGCAACCTAAACCATTTTTAACAGCTTAAAGAGTTGTAAATGATTTGAATCAAATGTTTTCAGTAATTCCTAAAACCTTTCCTAATTACTCACATAGAGTTAGCAATCTATACTCTGTAATATTAAATATGAATAAAAACATCAATGTCTATCATTTTCTCCCTTACTATAATTATTTTTTGGTAGAGAGTGAAAAAATAAAGAAGCTATCAGTGAGATAGATTGGCACAATAGAAACCACAATGGACTGAAGCACAACAGTGACGGCCTGGATGGTGCAGGATCAGGCATTTTTTGTTGTTTTAATCTGTCACTTACATTTATAGGGTTGCAATAAGTAGAAGTCAATTCCACAACACCTAACAATAATCCTTTATTTTAACTTAGTGGTAAAAAGTATAGATACCAACCCAAAGGTACATAGTCTAAATTCACAAGTTGATCCAAAAAAGAAAGATGGGCAATCGCTTCTCATGTGATTCACGGCCTCTGAAAACCCACTACAGGGTCAGGTATGAGTCAACTCTAACTCAACAGTACATAAAAACAACAACTAAAAATGAGATTCTTAAAAATGGTTGTCTTAGAATAAATTATCAAGAATTGACCAGCCTTGGGAGTATAAAATGGTGAACCATTATAGAATGCAATATGGCTCTTTCTAAAAAGGGTGGAAATAGAAATATCATTTAACACAGCAATTCCGCTACTAGAAATATACTCTAAAGAAACCCAAACTACCACACAAACAGATATTTACACATCCATGTTTATTGCTGCATTATTCACAATAGCAAAGAGAGGGAAACAACTGAAGTGTCCATCAACAAATGAATGGATAGAAAAGCTAAGTATATTCACACAATGGAATACTAAACAGCACTGAAAGCCAAGGGACTCATAAAATATTACACAAAATAGGTGACCCCATAATGGTTAGTGAAATATCTCAGTCACAAAAGGACAAATTCTGCATTCTGCACATTTTATAAACAGGACTGCATAGGGGTTAGAGGGAAACTAAGAAAAGAAGGGATAAATAAGGAACACTGCATTGGAACATATGAAGGAAAGAACCAGTTAAAAGGAATATATGATTAGGCATTATTTGTAAGACAACAGTCCAGAATAAGGGGTGCATAGCAAAGTGGACTAGGGGAGGGATGGGGGAGACATAGAAAATGATTCAGAAATGAATGGGGTTTTTCCCCCTTTAAAGTGAACTGGGGAGGGGGCATCTAGGGAGGAAAATGTGCAACAAAAATGAATGAAAATCTAACTTTTCTATAAATTTTCATTAAAATTACAATTATAAAATAGTTTAAAAATAATTAGCCTCCAAAAAGTTATAGTCAGAATATCAAAGACTTCCATATGGCTTGCATCTCAACATCAGGGAGACAGAAATGGATCACTGGACCAATAAGCAAAATCATAATAAATGGAGGAAGGATTGAAAATTGATCTTACTACACGCACAGTGCACACCCTTAGAAACAACAGTCTGGAGATGTATTACATTGGCAAAATCTGCTGTAAGGGATCTATCCAAAGTAGAGGGGAACAATGATGTTAGTTTGAAGATTAACGTGCATCTGATTCAGGTCATAGTTTGTTCAATCACTTACTATGCCTCTGAGAGGTGGGCAAAGAACAAAGATGACTGAAGAAGAATTTATATCTTTGAATTGTGTTGGAGAAGGGCACTAAATATCTCATGTAGTGCCAAAAGAACAAACATATATCTTGGGAAAAGTGCAGTGAGAATGCTGCTTAGAAACAAGGATGACAAAACTTTGTCTTATAAAGCATAAACTTTGGCCATGTTGCTAGGAGAGGCTATTCTTTGGAAAGGAACATCATACTTGGAAACATAGAGGGTTATTGAAGAAGGAGAAGACGCTCAGAAAAATGGATTCACACAGTCACTACTCCAAGTCACTACTGCAAGGCTCAAGTGTGTCAGAGATGAGGATGTCACAGGATAGGATAGGATAGGATTCAGAACTGCTGCTTACGGAGTTGCTATGAGTTGTTCTTGTCTCAATGGCACCTAAAACCAAAAAATATGAGAATAAGAAGCATCTAATGAAAGTATTATCACGTCATCAGAGTTGGTTCTAATTCATGGATCCCTTTTATACAAGAGAACAAAGGATTGCCTGTACCTGTACCTTCTTCATCATTGTAACTCGTTAGTTATTGTGCCCCTTTTTATGCAAATAGCAGAGGAAATATCTCACATTCCCATTGACAGCATGTGTTTATCTTCCCAATCAGGTCTTCTCAATTTTGAAGACTATTGTCACCAGAAGTGAAAAATTATTTTTAAAACTATGAAATGTGTAGATAAAACTTGGAACATGAATGCTTTTAATACTGTTATAAATTGCATGCATAAAATTGCTTATTTCTAATTAAGGTTTTTAATTTAAAGATATATAGTCCAGTGAAATCTTTGTTCATAATTTTACTCAATCTTTTTTTTAATTTAATTTTAATGAAAGTTTACAGAGACTTAGGGTTTCCATTCATTCCATTTTACACATTCTTTAACTTAATAATTGCTTAGTACTTTCTATACATTTATAAGGTTTCTGATGGCCTGTTGTTTCACTAGTACTTGTTGCAGATAATAAAAGAATATAGCTTTCAGTATGAATTACATTGGAACATCAAGAAAACAAAAATCCTTACCACTGGACCAATAGGCAAGATAGAAGGAGAAATGATTGAAATTGTCAATGATTTAATTTTATTTGTAGCCACAATCAACATCCATGGAAGCAGCCATCTAAAATTAAAAGACATATGGCATTGGGGAAATCTGCTATGAAGGACCCCTCAAAAAATATTAAAGTGCAATGATGTAAGTTTAAAGACTAAGATGTGCCCGATCCAAGCCATAGTATTTTCATTGCTTCCTATGCATCTGAAGATTGAACAATAAAAATAAAGAAGATGACAGAGCTTTGAAATGTGATTATGGAGATTACTAAATATCACTTGGGCTACCAAACAAACAAGTCAGTCTGTCTTAAAGGAAATGCAGCCAGATGGTGAAACTTTGTCTCACATATTTAGAGTATGTTGTCAGGAAAAAAGAAGACATAATGTTAGCAAAGGTGAGGGTCAGAGGAAGAAAGGAAAACTCTAGATGAGAACAATTGACACAGTGACTGTATCTATGGAGTTTATCTTTCAATATGACATCTCTAGCTCTTATTTGATGTTGGAAAGGGACTTCATGCTTGAGAAGATCAACAAAAGGTAGGAAGACCCTCAATGAGATTTGTATTGACACAGTAACTGCAGCAATGGGCTCAAGTATGTTAGATATGGTGAGAAAAGCACATAATAGGACAGAGTATAGATCTATTGTCATAATGTGACCATAAATTGTGCTCAACTTGACAGCACCTAACAACAACAAAACTCTTGGAAGTAAGAAATCCCAACAATCTTTTAAGGTTCTCCCCCTTTTATAAAGCAGGAAAGGACTTCTTTTTTAAAAAGGGTCAAAATGTCAAGAATACATCATAAATTAGTTCATTGAGACATGACACTTAAATACCTTTAAGGGAAAAAACCCTCCCTTTAAATGAAATTAAATCAAATCATTGAAATATAACACTTATCTTTAAGGTAAAAAAAAAAAAACAAACACCAAACAAACACCAAAAAAAAAAACAAACCCCAAAACCACCTCAAGTTGATTTGATTCAGAAGTCTTATTCCAGTCAGCAATCAAATCCTGGAATTCAGACATATTGCAAAGAATTTGTTAACCAATAAACAAAGAAAATGTTACTTTAATGGCAAGAAACCTACTTCTCTGTTTTATATGGCTTTTAACAGTAAAACTTAAAAATTAACAGTATCCTATTAAAATTAGCCAACAGATAAACTTTGATGTATGAAATAAATATCTTTTAGTCAAATTTTTAAACATTGTCTCTTTCCTTATCTCTTACTGTACCTTTTAAATGACAAAAAATGGATACACTAATCAGCAGAAGTTAATATATATTTATCTCTCTCTCATTATTCTCAAGTTGACTGTGACACGTAATTATCCTATGAGCAATGGATTGAAACCTTTCCCTGTCTTGTATCATCCTCATAATCATCTCCACACTCAAGCCCATTGTTGCGGTCACCATGTCAATCCACCTTGTGGAGGGGTTTCCTCTCTTCCACTGATTAACTTTTCCAAGTTACCATTGCATAATATTGAGTCAGAACCAACTCATAGCTGACCCTCCATTGAATTTTCAGAGGCAGTAAATCACATGAGAGGAGTTTGCCAATGTTTCTCCTGCAGAGCAGCTGATAGATTTAAATCATGTGCTTTTGGGATTGCAGCACAGCTTCTTACCAGTAGATGACTGGAGCTCTGGCTGCTCCTAACAATATGCCCAAAGAATGGGAAACATAATCTTTGCTTCTAAGGAGCATCCTGGTTGCATTTACTCCAAAAGAGATTTGTTTGTTCAATTGACAGTCCGTGGGATATTCAATACTCTTCACCAATTTCACAATTCAAAGTATATTGCACACACACATACAGAGAGAGAGAGAGAGAGAGAG
>NW_006399949.1:1141329-1159804 GCF_000299155.1 Elephantulus edwardii
AAAGAAAATGAATGAATCTTCTCTTTGCTAAAGAATCCTTGCAGGAGCAATGAGTAAAAGGCTCAAATGTTGGAAGAAAGGCTCAAGGTTTGAACACATCAGCCTGGTCCACAGGAGAAAGATGAGGGCTCCTGCCTCGAAAAGATTTACAGCCCTTAAAACCACATGATACAGTTCTATTCTTACCCACACTGCTACTATGTGTCAGAATCAACTTGATGACACCTGACAAGGACAGACCAGGAGGCTAGAAGTATGTTTATTACAGGCTAGGTTGCAAACCAAAAAAGTGAGAAGTCTGAATTTATCAATTACTCTATGCTGTGTGGGAGAAAAAGAAGCATTCTTCTCCTGTTAAGGGATTTCAGCCTCAGAAATTGGATAGAGGACCATCATGGGCAGGAATTGACATGATGGCTGTGCATTCAAAAACAGTGCTTTTAAACAAGTTTGTTTTGGGAAGGGAGGGTTGACTTGGTTTTCTGTAACACCCTTTGGCAGTAGGAAAAAGGTCTCTTCTAGTATAACTTTCTAGCTATTGGAAAGTGTCCATAGTTAGAGCTGGAGGGAGAGACAATTGAGAAAAGGAGCAGTCAGCTCAGTATCTGTAAAGCAGCTACTGGGTGAAGCGGCTGAGCTTTCACTGAGAAGGGTGGCGGAATTTGCAACACAGCCAAGGGTTACTCAAGTTACTCACTGAGAAATAGCATGTGTCTTTGCCAACCTCTGCAGTGCCCTTTACAATTCATTAGCCAACTAATTCATGATATAGAAACAATTGAAGTTTCTCAAGGAGAAACAAATTCCCAGGTCAACCCAAGTACATAATTTCTCCCAGATAAGGATTCATTCCGTTTTCTCAGAAGACATTTTTCCACCCCAAATCATGAGCAGTCACTGTCAAAGAAATCCCTTAAGCCGTTTCCCCTCACCCACCATATCTTTTTTTCATTCTGGAATGACCAGGTTTTTACTTTAAGACAAAGTTACCTTTTGATGTTAAATAAAAACTTATCTATAGTATCCAATTTAGATTACTTTTAGTTGAAGACACAGGAAAGAAAAAAGTGAGAATCTTTTCTCTAGAGAACCTTCCAAAAATCGAACATAAAGAAATCATGCTACTTTAAGTGAACATATATGAATTTCCCCCCCATTGTCAGTGAGATTGTTATTGCTAGATGCTGTCAAATCAACTCCAACTCACAGTGATCCTATGAACAAGATTGAAACTTCTCTATCTTGTGCTGTCCTCACAATCTTTGCTATAAAGTACCTGTTGCAGCTAGTGATGGACAATGAATGAAAGAGAAATGACAGGTGAAGAAACTCGGAATCATTATACATAAAACCCCTCTTCTCTGTACTTTTAGTTATTATTGAGATTAAAGTGTTGAACCCACTGCAGACTTGCAACACTATAAAGTAATGGATGGTAGCATTTCTTAGAATTATCTGACAGTTAAAATACAGATTTCTCCCTCTCTTGGCCTTTGGATTCTCTGATTTAGTAGGTCTTGGGTGAGGTCTGAAAATTTGCACTTCTAACAAGTTCCCAGATGACACCAATGTTGCTGCTCTGGTAACAAAACTGGAGAACCACTGATTTAAAGGATTTCATTGTAATATTCATGTCAGAAAGATAGTGTTCCTTTGACTGACACTCCTTGACCTTAAAGTATTCAGACTTTTCTTTTGCAATTTGCCAACTTGAATAAGACACTTCAACACAAGGTCAGCATTTACTTACCAGTTCTGACCCAGTGACCTCATGGATAACAGAAAGAAACAATATCTGAACCAAAGTTGTCATTACAGTGGTTACATTTGAGCTAATTATTGTAGCCATTGTATCAATCTATCTCATTGAAAAGTTTTCTTTTTTACCTACCTTCTACTTTATTAAGCAAGACTTCTTTCTCCAAGGATTTGTATTCCCCGAAAATATGTCCAAAGTAAGAAAAACAATGTCTCATCATACTTGTTTCTGAGGAGCATTTTGGCTATATCTCTTCTAAGCCAGATTTGTTAATGTTTTTGGCAGTCCATGGTATTTTATATCCTTTCTCAATAACATGATTTCCCTAGTGTGAGTTCTTTGATCTCCTTTCTTGTTTTCCATCTTTCATATGCTTACTACTCACTAGCTCATTGTCATGGAGTTGGAATCTAAGTCATAGGGTTCTACAGTAGGTATTTTGTGGCTGTAAATCCAACACAAGAAGATTGTTCACGTTTCTCCCACAAAGTCATTAGTGGATTTGAACCGCCAGTCTTTGGGTTAGCAGCACAACTCCCTAAGGACTATGCCAATGGAGGCACAGTGATTAATAGGCATATGTGGTTGTTATTGTTGTTGCTGGGTGTTGTCAAGTCAACAACTCATAGTGACCCTGGGAACGATAATCATCCTCATAATCTTGGGTGTATTTCAGCTTGTTACAGTCACGGTGTCAATCCGTCTTGTTGAGAGTCTTTTCTTTCTCTGACACTCCGCATATCCTAGCATAATGTCCATTTCTGAGGACTGGCCCCTTTTGATAATAAATTCAAAGTAGTTGAGATGAAGCTTTACCATCCTTTTCTCTAAAGGGTACATTCCTTGGCTGTCCCACCTCCAACACAGACTTGCTGGTTACTTTGGCAGTCCGTGGAATATTCAGTACTCTTCAACACCACAGTTCAAATGCATCAATTCTTTCATGTTCCTTATCTATTGTCCAACATTCAGATAGACAAGAAGCATTTAAAAAACCCAACGTTTGGATCAGCCACACATTAGTCTTTAAACTGACCTTATGGCACTTTAGCACTTTGACAAGATCTTTGAAAGCTGATTTCCCCTATGATACATGTCTTTTGATTTCTTAACTGCTGGGACCAAAACTTGGATCCATAGATAAAAAGAAAATGAAATTATTGGCAACTTATTTATTATTTCTATCTATCATGATGCTGTTTATTGGTGCAGTAGTGGAAATTTTTGTTTCCTTAATTTTGAAATGTAATGCATGTTGAAGGTTATCGTCTAATCTTCAGCAGCAAATGCTTCAAGTTCTCTTCATGTACTGCAAGATTGTGCCATCTGCAAAATGTAGATTTTTGTTGAGTATTCCTCCGATCACAATGAAACATTCTTCTTCATATAGCTGAGCTTTTCAAATGATTTGTTCAACATATTGAAGGCATGGAGAAAGGATATTAAACTTTCCTAATTTAAAATCTGCCCACTTTTCCTGATTTTAATCCAACAATATTTCCTTTTTCTGTTTGGAGGGTTGCTTCTTGCTTTATGTGTAGGTCTCACCTGAGCATAATATTCTGTGATTCACATTCTTCCCAGTTATAGCCATCATTTCCTATAATCTACAAAGTCAAATGTCTTTGCATGGTCATTAAAACACAGATAAACATCATTCCGATATTCTTTGCTTTCAGCCAAGATCCGTCTGACATCAGCAATGATATCCCTTCTGCCCTGGCCTCTTCTGACTCCAGCTTGAATTTCTGGCAGTTCCAAATTAGGAGACTGAAAATGCCATGGCTGGTATCAGGCACATCGTCATCTTCAAACTGACATCTTTGCCTCTTGAAATTTATGAGAGATCTTTTATGTAAAGCAAATTTGCCAATTATAACACATTCTTTGATTTAAAAAAATATCCCTATTTTTTTGGTGGAAGATAGCAAAACAAGTTAAGTTCCCATTTGCCAATTTCCACATCTCATCTTTGCTTTGGAATAATCATTGTGCTAATGATCAGACACTGATAGTTCTTAACAAGCAGTACATTTCATTTTATGTACTATTGTGCTGTTTTGATAAAACGTGCTGTTAGGGTTCAGTTTAGTTCTAAGTGCCTAACTATCACCACTGACCATTCTAACCATGGTTATAATAGTTGGTCCTAGATACAATGGAGAAAATCATAGAGAACATCTTAAATTCTTAAATAAGTAAATAAGCCTGAAATTCTGGAATAGTAGGAAACAGAGCATTGCCTGAAAATTACTCTGAGACACTGTAAATTTTGATCTAAGCCCAACACGTGAGAATACCTTTTATTGAAATAACAGAGTGGCACACAAACTCTACTGCCCGTGCACATGTGACAATTGACAATCTGTATCATGTGGGGGTGAGGGGAGGGAAGTACGAGATAGGGAGGAAAATGTGCAACAGTAAATGAATGAAAACCTGGCCTTTCTGTAAACTTTTACTGCAATTGCAATTTGAAAAATAAAAAAAAATCATTAGTATGTTTATAAGGGATACTAGTTTGCAACATTTTTTTCCGGGGAGGGTGTGTGTTTGTGTAACATATTTCCATAGTTCAGGTGTCAGGATGTGGTACTAGGGATTGTTTGGCTTTCCTTACCATTGACTTTGGCTTTGCCATAAGTCTGAGCAGGAATATGCAAATAGGATGTCTTAACCTATACACAGAGATTGTCTCATCTTGCCACTAGTTTGTGGAGATTTAGCAGCAGATTTTTATGACCTCCTCCTTAACAAAAAAGCAGGAATATTATTAAACTTTGTCACCGCTAGTTGGGTGAAATGGCATCTCATTGTGGTTTATAGTTTCATTTTTCTGATTGCCAGTGATTAATGAAACAGTAAGGTTGGTGCTGAAATTAGTAGAAAGTGGTGCCAGAGCATTAGGGACATGTCTGACCTCATGGGAACTGGTTTTGTGTTTTGTGTGTTAATGGGGGCAGTTCCCTCTTGTGGAGTTAGTAGAGGCCAGATATGGCCATTCCCACATGGCCCTTGCTCCTTTTACACAGGGCTGTGACAAAGTCCTAGAAAGACTATGGTGGCATCACTCCTCTACTGTACTTTTTAAGATATTGAGTAGAATTAGTTTTGACTCTTCTAATGTTTGCTAAAATTCTGTAATGGAGCCACTGGAAGCTTGGCTTTTCTTTGTATTGGCAGTTGTTTGTTTTTTTAATATGTTTAATCTCTTCTTTCATAATGAGTGATATTATTGTGTTAATTTGGCAACACCATATGTTTCTAGGGATTTATTTATCCACTTCATCATTGTTTTCAAGTTTTTTGGAGTAAATATTTTTTTTTTTCACAGAAATCAAGTATTATCTTTATCGTTGAAGGATTCTTTGTAAGGTCATCAATTTCATTTAAAAAATAATTACTTGACTCTTGTACTTTTTGCTTTTGTCAACCATACAGTAGTTTGTCTATTTTACTAATTATTTCAAAGAAACAGCCATTTTTTAGTTCTTTCTATTGTTTTTCTATTGTCTATTTAGTTTCTTTTTTATTTCCCCTTTTCTAATAAATTTTTACTACTTTTCTTCTTTCTGCCTCTATGTATTCAAGCTGTTGGTTTGAATTAATGGCTTTAGATTTTTTAAATTTTACATTTTTAAGACAACTTTATATTTGTTTCCATACAAAATTTATATACATTGTGTTTCATTCATGTACATAGTGTTTCATACATTCCTTCATTCACATTATGCTTCATACAATCACTCTCACACACTGTTTTATAAAATTAATTTATGTTATCACCCCACTTTTTCCAGGCTTTACTAGATCTCTCCTAATTCCTTTACTCCCTCCCATCTGCCTGCCAAATTCCATGACCCCTTAATTTCTGCCCCACAACAGAATGTGGAAATTATGAAATAATATCATAAATATCATATTGAAGCAAAATACTGCTGACAATCATTGAAAAATGGCAGAATGGTACATAAATAGGAACTGCCAAGAGTTCAAGTAAGATTTAGAAGAGGCTGTGGCACCAGAGATATCATTATTGATGTCAGATGGATCCAGCTGGAAGTAGAAACTACCAAAACAATGTCTTTTTATGCTTTATTGACTATGCAAAGGCATTGGTGTGGATCATAACAAGTTGTGGCTAACACTGAGAAAAAATGAGAATCCCAGAACACTCAATTGTGCTCATGCAATATTTTTGCATGAGGTCAAGAAGCTGTTGTGTGAACAGAGTAAGGAAACATGGCATGGTTTAAAGTTAAGAAGGGAGTGTGTCACAATTGTATTCTCTCTCCATACTTATGCTATATGCTCAGTCTGTATGCTGAGCAAATTATTTGAGAAACTGGACTCTATGAAGAAGAATGTGGCATCAAGATTGGAAGAAGACTCATCAATAACCTGTGTTATGCAAACGACACAATGCTGCTTGCTGAAAGTGAGGAGGACTTGAAGCACTTGCTACAGAAGATCAAAGAATACAGCCTTCAATATAGATTGTATCTCAATGTCAAGTAAACAAAAATTCACACTACTGGACCTATAGGTAACATCATGATAGATGGAGAAGAAACTGACAATAACTTCATCTTACTTGAATCCACAGTTAACAACCTTGGTACCAGCAGTTAGGAAATCAGAAGACTTATTGCACTGGGAAAGTCTGAAGTTAGAGACTTCTCCAAATTATTGAGGATTAATGATGGATGTCAATTTGAGGACGAGGTTCATCTGATTCAGGCTATGATCTTTCCAATCGGTTGCTAAGCATCTAAGAACCGGACAGTGAATAAGGATGACAGAAGAAGAATTGATGCCTTTGAGCTGTAGTGTTGGAGAAGAAAACTCAACATCCCATGGACTGCCAAAAGAAGAAACAAATATGTTTTGGAGAAGGTGTGCTCAGAGTGCTCTTGGAAGGCAAAGATTATTAAGCTTCACCTCACATACTTTGGGCATGTTAGGAGAGGCTATCCTTGGAGACCTAAGGAAGGCAGAATGTCAGTAAAGGAGAGTAAGATCATCAGCCAGGTGGGTTGACACTGTGACTACCACAATGGGCTCTAGTGTTTCAGGAAGTATGAAGATGGCACAGGATAAGAGAGAGTTCAGATCTGTTGTTCATAGGGTTGTTATGGCCACACTCAACTCAATGGTACCTAATAACAATCACCAAACTCAGCCTGTCCACATCCCTTTTAGCCTTTGGACTTTTATCCACATCTTACTAGTTATCCTTCTATTTAAAACAATGGTCTTATGCAATTTTATCCTTATGAGACTGAGTTAGTTCATTCAGCCTCTTCCATGTTATATAGTATTTTATAAAATCGGTACTCCTGTGAAGCCGGAATGCTCCTTGGAGTCAAGGATTCTGAAGCTTCATCTGACATACTTTGGACATGTTGCAAGGAGGGGATGGTCCTTGGAGAGGGACATCATGTTTGGCAGAGTGGAGGGGTGGCGAAGGAGAGGAAGACCTTCAATGAGATGGATTGATTCTGTGACTGGAGTGGTGGGAATGAGTGTGTTTGAGACAGCGAGGTTGGCACAGGATAGAACGGCGTTTAGAGCTCTTGTACATAGGGTCGCTATGAGTCACAAGCGACTCGATGGCACATAGCAACAACAACAACAACAACAACAACAACAACAACAAAAACAACAACCAACTCCTGAGTGCGGCATAGTATTCCATTATGTGAATGTACCACAATTTCTCATTCCATTTGTATGTTTATAGACATTTAGGTTATTTCCATATTTTTGCTATTATAAGTAATGCTGGTATGAACTTTGGTGTCAAAATCTCCACTTTTGTCTCCATTCTATTTACCTCAGCTTATACTCCTAGCAGCGAGATATGTGGGTTATATGGGATTTTTGTGTTCAGCTCTTTGAGGAAATCCCAAACTGACTTCCAGAGAGGTTGTACAATCCCACCAACGATGTATGAGAGTTCCTATCTCCCCACATCCTCTCCAACATTTATTACTTGCTGTCCTGTTAAACTTTGCCATTGTTACTGAGATGAGATAGTATCTCATTGTGGTTTTGTTTTGATTTTTCTGATTGCCAGTGATTAATGAACATAATTGAGAACCCATAAATTAACTCATCTACCTACAGGTATTTAACAAGGAAACAAAACCTATCAAACGGGGAAACATCAACAAATGATGCTGGCAAAACTTGACTTCGATGTTCAGAAAGCTGAAGCATGATCCAAATCTCGCACCATACATAAAAATCAACTCAAGGTGGTAAAGAGACTTTGAGGTAAAGCTCAAAACCATAAAGATCAGACAAAATGTAACCACACTTAGAAGCCCTAGCCTGTGGTATAAATGTTGTTTGTTATTGTTGTTATGTACTGAGGAGTTGGAACTGGCCCACAGCTGACCCTGCAGTGGGTTTACAGAGGCAGTTAATTGCAATGGAGATTGTCCATTCTTCTCCCTTGAAATAGCTGATGTGTTCAAACTGTGTGCCTTTGAGATTGTAGTTCAGCTTCTTACCAATGGGCCACCAGAGCTCCCTACGGTATAGATAGACTGGAAAATATGGTCAGAAATGTACAACTAGGAAAGAATAACTTTGATGAATGAGATCTTCTAAAGATTAAGTCTCTATGTACATGGAAACTTTTTCAATAGAGTGGAAAGAAAACCTAGACTTGGAAAAAAAATTTGTCAATGACATCTGAGACAAAGTCTCATAATGAATGTTTACAGAATACTACAGTGCCTCCATAAGGAAAAGACTAATAACTTAACCACACAATGGGCAAAAGACATGTAAAAACTTCACAAAATAAGACATTTGGATGACCAACAGACACATAAAGAAATGTTCTTTTCTTTTTTAACATGGACATTTATTGCTACTCATCCCCTCTACATATAATTTTTGCTGTGTCCTAAAGATTTGGAAGACCTTGCTTGAGACCTCTCATAAAAGAGCTGGACAGTGACTAAAGACAGACAAAGAATCAATGCCTTTGAGTTGTGGTGCTGGAGTAGAGTATCAAATACACCATGGACCACTAAGAGAACAATGAGGCCTGCCCTGGAGAGGAAGAAAATAGGCTGCTCCTTGGAGGCAAGGATTCTGAAGCTTTATCTGACATATCCTGAGCATGTTGCAGGGAGGGATCAGTCCTTGGAGAGGGATATCATGCTTGGAAGGTTGGAGGGACAGTGCAAGAGAGGAACACCTTGGATGAGATTGATAGACATAATGACTGAGTAGTATGACTTATTGTGGTAGGTGTGCAGAGACAATGAAATTAGTTTATGATGGAACAGGGTTCAAATGGTTGTACATAGGGTCCCTATGAGTTGTAGTCAACTCAACAGCACATAATAACAACAACCAAAATAAATTGATGTATTGTGTTTTCATTTCAGTTAAGAAATTTAAAATTTCACTTTTGATATCTTTGATTCAATAATATTTTAGTAGTATATTACTTATTTCCCCTGTACTTCTTCCCTGTCCTTCTGTTGTCAGTTTCTAGCTTCAAACCACTATGATAAAAAAAAATTTCAAAACTCAAACTCATTGCTTGGAGAAGAAACCAATGCATAGCTGATCCTTTGTTGATTTTCTAAGACTGTAAATTACACAGGCAGAGAGAGCTCATCTTTCTCCCAAGGACTTAGAATGAGAAACATATGGGTCTTGAGTTGGCAGCACAATTCCATATAGGCTGTACCACCAGAGTTTATTACTACGGTCAACAAAGATATGATTCTAATAGCTTAAAATTATTGTCACTTGTTTTGTGTCCTACCATATGATATACTCTAGAAAATGTCCATGTTTACTGGAGAGGCATGTGCATTTTTCTGATACAGGGTGAACTCTTGTATTTATGCCAACTAGATGCATTTTTGGACAACTTTTAGATGCATAGCAAGTAATTGAAAAGACCAAGGCTTAAATTAGGCATACACCTTGGTCTTTAAAATGACATCATTGCTCTTTAGCATTTTTGAGAGGGCCTTGAAAGCAGATTTCCCCAGTTCAACAGGTCTTTTGATTAATTAACTTCTTTTAAGGTGAATGCTTATTGTGGATCCATATAAAATCAAGCTATTGATTGATTCAATTCCCCCCTCTATCTCGCATGGTGTTACTTATTGGTCTAGTGTTGAATATTTTTGTTTTCTTGATGTTGAGATGTGATTCATATTGAAGATTAGAGTCTTTGATCTTCTGCAGGAAGCATTTCAAGTCCTCTCCATGTTAGGGAAGCAAGATTATGTTATCTTCATAACTCAGGTTGTTGATGAGCCTTCCTCCAATCCTGATGCCACACAGTTATTCATACAGAATCTGCAAAGACTAATCATTGTGTCTTAAGTGACTGCTCACAACTTTTCCATGCTCTAGCTGCTACTCACCAAAGTAAGATATTGACCATAAATTTCAGTACTCTATTATGTTTTTTGACTGCATTGCTCCCCAAGCAGATCCTGTAAACTCAACTTGCAAAATGTTTGAATAGTCCTAAGAAGTTTAAAAAAAAACAAGGTGTGTTTGTATAGTGTACATATGCTACATTGTATATATGAGCACATATAAATATATACACTTGTGTATAGATACATACTATATGTATATATATAATACAAATTTACACATATGTTGCTGCTATTGTAAGGTGTCATTGAGTCAAGCACTACTCACTGTGATTCTGTGAAAACAGATCTGAACCTTATACTACCTTGTGCCATCTTTATCATCTCTGACCCACTTAAGTTCATTGCTAAAATCAATACATCAGTTCATCTCATTGAAGGTCATTTTTTATTTCACTGACCCCTCCACCTTTCCAAGCATGATATCTCTATAAATCTCTCCTAGCACATGCCACACGTATGAGAGATGAAACTTCTTCATCCTTACATCCAAGGAACATTCTGGCTTCACATTTCCCAAAACATGTTTTTTCTTTTGACAGTCCATGGGATATTCAGTATTCTTCTCAAACACAATTCAAAAGCATCTATTCTTCTGTCATTTTTTATCACTATCAAGCTCTCAGATGCATATCAAATGATTGAAAAGCCCATGGCCTGAATGAATTGGATGTTCCTTTGTTTTCAAACCGATACCAGGACTGTTATTTGGAGAGGTCACTGACAGCAGACTTTTTCAATGGAATACATTTTCTCCTAATTGGTTACCAATGATATTTATTGTGGATCCAAGTAAGATGAAAAAATTGAAAATGTCAATATTTTGTCCCTCTATATCATCTATCTATATCTATCTATCTATCTATCTATCTATCTATCTATCTATCTATCTATCTATCTATCTATCTTGATGTTGTTTATTGGTCCATTGGTGAGGAATTTTGTTTTCTTGATGTTGAGATTCAATTCAAATTAAAATATATAGGTTTTTATCTACTGCAGCAACCTTTTGAAGTCTTCATCATTTTCAGCAAGCAAAGTTGTGTCATCTGCATAATGTAATTTCCTTAGAGGTAAGGATGGTGAGGCTTTGTCTCTCATACTTTGGCTATGTTTTCAGAAGGGTGGCAGTCCTTGGAAAAAGAAATAATGCTGGGCAAGGCAGAAGGTCGAGAAAGAAAAGAAGACCATAATGCATACATATATGTACACATATATACCTACACACTTGAACACATAGATAATCATACTTTTAGCATTGGGAGCCTAGTGACTCCTAGTGGTTGCAGCTGTGCTGCAATCCTGAAGGTACGCAATTCAAGCCCACCTGCTTCTTTCTGGGAGAAGGATGGGCAGTCTCCTCCTGTGTGAGATTGTCCTATTTAACTCAGCATAATTTTTTTCTGACTTCATCTAATTCGAGAAGTATTTATATAAGTTACAAAAGAACACATAGTTTTCTACAAGCAGTGTATTTTTAAAAATTAAGGATAAAACCTTTTTATTTTTACATTATTAGAATAGGTCCTCTATGTGCTCAAGTAAATGAGAAGTAAAAAGGATATGATGGAAGGCACATTCTCTCCTCTTTCTCCCCCTTTCCTTATTCCCATATACGCTTCTTTCGTCTCCAATTTTATCCCTAAAGTGTTAAAAACAAATATATGCAATATATGACTTCTAGTTGACACTTAGGGTCGCTATGAGTCGCAAACGACTTGACAGCACATAACAACAACAACAACAGTTGACACTTATACTTTTAATAGGGAGCTCTGGTTGCCTAGTGGTAAAAAGCTGCACTGAAATGCACCCAAAGGCATGTGGTTTGAATCCTGTTCCACAGGAGAAAGATAGGCAATCTCCTGACATTTCATTAACTGCCTCTAACAAACTGCTGGAGGGTCAGCTATGGGTTGGTTCCAACTCGATGGTACATAACAACATATTAACAGGAAACTCTGGTGGCTTAACGGTAAAGAGTTGCATTCCCAACCCTAAAGCTGATGATTTGAATCTACCAGCTGCACGATAGGAGAAAAATGGACAATCTTATCCCTTGTGATTTACTGCCTCTGCAAATCAGTTGAGTGTCAGCTATGGGAGGGTTCTGAATCAAAGATGTATAACAACAACAACAACGTATTAATAGTACTGCAAATCTATTTTGATTGTGTTTCCTTTTAAAAAACTATAGATAAACTACTGCTGCCTATCTTCTGAAGCAATTAATTGATATGATGTTATTGTCATATGCACCCTGGAGTTAAAAACAATTATTTACTGACCGTCCAGTGGGCTTTTCGGAGGTTGTAAATAGCATGGAAGGGGACTGCTCATCTTTCTTTTCTGCAGCAACTAGTGGATTTGAAACACCTACCTTTGATCTGGAAGTGAATTTCCTTACCCTCTAGGAAAAAGCAGGGTTCACAGAGTCACCATGAGTAACTTACATAAGAATATAACAATGTAAACGAAATTAACTTAGTCTAGTGTGTTTATGTATATTGATTCTCTGAATAATAAACAATCCATAAAATTAACATTGCAGGTCAACAATAGCTAATGAGAAAAAAATCATTTAAATATGAAAAGGCATACAAAAAATATGTGGAAAAGCATTTAACCATTTAAACTGGTGTTATTTTTTTCCTACCTGTCTAATTATGTAGCTTTCAACCTATGTTTAACTTAAGAATTCTTTTTAGAAAAAAAAGCTTTATAAGGAGATCAACATATAAAAAATAGTTAAGAACAGACTAGTTCTTGTGAAAGTCTTCCTCCAATTCTTTTTCTAGATACACCTTAACAGCACTTCCACAAACTCTTGAGTTCACAGAGCAGAGAAAACTGAGCCAGCGTATAAAAAACAGATTTAAATCACTACTGTGTTTGGTTTTAGTCATAGATCCATTAGAACTTTGGTGTATCCTAGCAAAATTGTGATTGGTTTCTAATAAACAAGTATCTTGAAATGCAATAGCAATATTTACAACAAAGGAAACAAAATAAATATTTAACACTATTAGGTCCAATAACAAAGTGGAAAATATTTTCATAAAGGAAATAGATAAAAATTAGAATAGATGTGCTAGTTAAATATTTTCTAAACATTCCATTACCATTCAGATGTCAAATGGCAAGCTAATATTTATCTTAACATATTTTTTGTGATTTTAAGTTAACATAATCGTACTACTTTTAAAAACAAATAAACAGATATTCAGTTGTGAAAAAAAAAGCTTTGAGATGTAGAAATACTCAGTAAGACCTAAAGGGAAAGTTATTTTCTAACTATCTAGTCCCTCTTGTGACAAAAAGATGGAATGACATGCCTTATACTGCAATGTATTAAAAAAAGAAAAAATGATCTATTTCATTCTAAAATGTTCTCTAAGTCATTTAAAGATATAAAATTTTCACTTTCCTAATATCAACAGGCAGATTGTACTATACCAGCTAATAATTTTTTAAAATTTATTCTTTGATACTATTATTTTCCCAAAGTATTTGTATTCCTTAAAACTGTTAGTAAAACTGCATTTAAAAACCTTTATTGTAAATAACTTAGCAGGTGTAAAAGGTCTGTGAAAGTATCTGTGCTCATCTAAAAGAGAAATGATATGAACTGCTTTGTGATAGATTTGGAAGCAGGAGTGGCATCCACTTCCTAAATAACATGACTCCGGAAACCTCTATGAACTTTTATAAATGTTGATAGTTATAGAGGGGCTTCAGGACTTTTGTTTGTGGGGGCACTATGAGTTTTTGCTCAACTTGAAGGCGATAAACAAAAACAACAACTTTCAATACCAGTTTAAGAAATAGGATAGTACTAGCACCTTAGAAGTCCTCTTACACCCTTCCTATATTACATCACTGTATCTATGGCACTTGTCTTTCAATATGGCTTTTTCAGAATTATATGAATGTGGATAATTGACCCATGTGGATTAAGGGGGATTATGTGAATAAGGCATATTGGCTTATTCACCAGGGGACTGGCCAGTCTCAACAACCTACAAGGGAATTAGCTAGTTTTGGCAATAAATTAAAGAATCTAGCTGCAGACACAGAAAATCTTCCCATACCAAAAGAGAGAATTTTCCCTCAGCCAAAGAAAAGATACCTCCCCCAGCTTGGTGAAATGTAGGACCCACTTTGGGATGGCAGCAACAGTCATGGCTGAATTGGAGTACTGATGTGAAATGGGTCTTTGAGGAGATGGAAGCCAATACTGGCAGGACTGAGAACTTTGGTGGACAGTTATGGGTGGAAAGTCAATAATAGTAGGACTGAGAACTCTGGGAACACTTAGAGCCACAAGACTAGTGGCTGAAGTACCTGCATGCACACTGTGGGAGCTATCTTGACAGTATTCTGTTGTTACTCTGAATCATAACCTTTTTACTTTCCCAGTATGGTTCTAAGTGGTCTGTGAGTTATCACATTGGGTTTTGGACCCAGTCAAGAAGTAAGATGGTGTTGAGATGAGTAGAAAGAGCCATGGGAGCACGAGGGACGTGGCTGATCTCATCGGAATTGGTTTTGTGTTATTGATGCTGTGGGCAGGGAGTTTCTCCTGTCAAGTTGGTAAAGGTCAGATATGGCACTCAGCATGGGATCTTTGATTGTTTTTTTTTTTTACACAGTATTGCATAGACTAAATTTTGGCCTATTAATTGTCCCCTAGTATGAAGTTATAACCTACGTTTATGTTTTTTAAAAAGATGTACCTTTAGTTTAGACTTTTCATAATTTCAAATGAAACAATTGTGATTCCCCCCCATTTTGCCTCTCTCAATTAATATCATGTTTTCAGATTTGTCCATTTTGATGAGTGTAACTGGAGCTCCTTTACTTCCATTATAGATTTTATAACAATTTACTTATTCACATACTAAATAAAAACTCAAGAAAGTTCCTTTTATGTGATTATATTATATAACAGAACATACTCTTATGTTTATGGTGTACATTTAAGATGTACTTTTAGATGTAAAATTTTTGGTTATGCCTACATATAATTTTATGACCTACTTCTAGACTGTTTTTCAAAATTATTGTTACCAATTTTCACACTCAAAAGCAGTGTTCTCATTGTTTCAAATCTATAACAAACTTTGTATTGTTGGACACTTTAATTCTGCAGGTCTAAAGCATCTGTAAATCTATCTCTTTTTTGGTTGTAATCTGTTTTCCACGAATACTAATGAAGTTGTTAATGTATTCATTTGTTTACTGGCAACAAGGATTTCTTCTTTTGGGAGTGCTTATTTATCTGTAGCCTGTTTTTCTAATTTGTTTTTTTTTTTGCACTGAAAATACATTTTTATTAAAAAAGTGCTAATACTTAAAAATGTTAGTGAAAATTTACAAATCCTCGGTTTTTCATTTATTCTTGGATCTTTTTTGTATTATAATATTAATTATAATTGATTACTATAGATAATTTATTATAATGTCTAATCAAACTCTTATTTTATATTGTTTTGTTCTTTACCCAACTTAGTTCTTTATTTTCACTCTCCTTTCCCTCCTTTTTCATCCTTGTTAACTTTTCAGGATTGATTCTGTGTATACACTTTTCCTTAGCTTTAAAAATTTTTTTTATACTAGTTTATTTAAAACAACTCAAATACATTGTTTACACACCAGTTTCTTCCCATTTTCCTTACCCCTCCATCCATCAAACTATACGACCCCATGGTTAATCTCCCTGACCCCCTAACCCCCCTGGACATCCCCGCCCATCTGCCACCACCCCCAACCCCGTGCTTGAATCCTAATATTCGTTCTACAATAATGGTTTTATACAATATTTGTCCTTGTGGGACTGAGTTACTTCACTCAGCATAATGCTCTTCAGTCCCTCTCAATTTTATACTGGTTTACATACAAAGTTCATAAAGTTAATACACATTGTTTTTCACACTGGACATTTCCCCTTTCCTTTACCAATCTCTCCCTCCACCCATGAAATTGTGTAACCCTGTGTTTAAATCTTTCCTTCCCCCTTGGATCCTCTTACATGCTCTATAATAACGGTCCTATAAAGTATTTTTCTTTACAAGACTGAGCTAGTTTACTTAGCATAATGCTTTCTAGTCTCTCCCATGTTAGGTACTAATTTATAAAATCATTGCTCCTGCATGCTGCATAATATTCCATTTTAAATATGTATTTGTATGTTGTTGTTGTTGTTGTTATGTGCCATCGAGTCGTTTGCGACTCATAGCAACCCCTGTGTACAATAGCCCTAAACTCTGCTCTATCCTGTGCCAATTGTACTGCCTCTGACACAACCATCCCGATTACCCCAACTGAAACAATCCACCTCATAGAGGGCCTTCCTCTCCTGCACTGTCTCTCCACCCTCTCAAGCATGATGTTCCTCTCCAAGGACCTGTCTCTCCTTACAACATGTCTAAAGTATGTCAGACGAAGCCCCAGAATCCTTGCCTCCAAGGAGTAGCCTGGTTTAACCCTCTCCAGGATGAATCTGTTTGTTTTCTTGGCAGTCCAGGGTACATTCAATACTTTCCTCCAGCACCACAGCTCAAAGGCATCAATTCTTCTATCCTCCCTAGTCATTGTCCAACTCTCTGATGCATAACAAGTGATTGCAAAGACCATGGCCTGTATCAGGTGGACCTTAGTCTTCAGAGAGACACCGTTGCTCTTGAGTACTTTAGAGAGGTCCCTAACAGCAGACTTTCTCATCGCAATACGTTTTTTTTATTTCCTGGTTGCTGGTGCCAAGAGTGTTGACCGTGGAGCCGAGCAAACTGAAGCTGTGAACAATCTCAATCTCTTCGCCATCCATCCTGATGCTACTGATTGGTCCAGTGGTGAGAATCTTTGTCTTCTTGACATTGAACCTCAGTCCATACTGAAGGCTGCAGTCCTTGACCCTTCGCAGCAAGTGCATGAGGTTCTCCTCATTTTCAGTGAGCAGGGTTGTGTCATCTGCATAATGCAGATTGTTAATAGATCTTCCACCAATCCTAATGCCACGTGTCTCCTCATAGAGCCCAGCCTCTCAGATAATCTTCTCTACAAACAGGTTAAAAAGGTATGGAGATAGGACACATCCCTGGCATACACCCTTTATTATTTTTATGAGGATTTCATAAAATTTGGATATTATACTTACATATTTTTATATATAAACTAACTTTTTTTCATCTTCCTTCTTTTGCCTCAAAAAGTGACATTTATTCAAAAGTGTGGGGTTGGGGGGGCAGGAAAGGGAAAAAAAGACAAGATGTCCATCCTTTTGCTCCCTTCCTTCCCCCCTCCTGCTCGAGCCCTCCAGGACTGAACCCTGGGCCAGGGCTATAGCAGGACAGATGGCCCCTCTCAGTGGAGGTCAGCAACATTGAGGGACATTTCCTCAGTGGAGGTGTTATAGAAGGTCTCAATGTCTTGAAGAGTCCTCTTGTCTTCCCTGTCATTATGTTAATAGCCACACCCTTATGGCCAAAGTGCCCACCACGTCCAATTATGTGAATGCAATTTTCCCTGTTGGTGGGAAGGTCATAGTTTATGATTAATGAAACTTGTTCTACATCAATGTCTCTGGCTAGTAGGTGAGTAGTAATAAGAACTCTGCTGGAGCCAGAATGGAACTCCCCCATGATCACATCTCGTTCCTTTTGGTCCCTATCTACATGCATGGCAGAGACAGTGAAATCCTGGGCATGCATTTTTTCAGTGAGCCAGTCAACCTTCCTTCAGGTGTTAATGAAGATGACAGCTTTGGTGATTGTTAATGTTTCATACAAATCACAGTCTTGTTACCAGCGGCCAGGAAATTAAAAGATGGATTGCACTGGGAAAGTCTGCTGTCAGAGACCTCTCCAAAATACTGAAGAACAACAATGTCGGTCTGGAGACTAAGGTGCGCCTGATCCAGGCCATGATCTTTGCAATTACTTGCTGTGCATAAGAGAGCTAGACAATGATGAGGGATGATAGTAGGAGAGTTGATGTCTTTGAGCTCTTGTTCTGGAGAAGAGTATTGAATATACCTGGACTGTTAGGAGAACAAATAAGTTCATCCTAGAGAGGGTGAAGCCAGGCTGGTCCTTGGAGGCAAGGATTGTGAAGCTCCGTCTGACATAATTTGGACATGTTGCAAGGTGGGATCAATCCTTGGAGAGGGCCGTCATGCTTGGGAGAGTGGAGGGACAGCGCAGGAAAGGAAGACCCTCGATGAGATGGGTTGATTCAGTCACTGGGGTAATGTGGATAGGCGTGTTGGAGACAATAAGATTGGCAAGAGACA
>NW_006399949.1:1164349-1179924 GCF_000299155.1 Elephantulus edwardii
CGGAGTTTAGCGCCGTTGTACATAGGGTTGCTATGAGTCGCAAGCGACTCGATGGCACATAACAACAACAACAATAGTAAAAGAAACAAAGATTCTCAGCACTGGGCTAATTGGCAGCATCATGATGGATGGTGAAGGGATTGAGATAGTTAACACTTTTAGTTTACTTGGCTCCACAGTCAACACTCTTGGTTACCAGCATCCAGGAAATGAAGAGACGAATTGCATTGGGAAAGTCAGCTGTGAGGGATCTCTCAAGAGTACTGAAGAGCAACAACGTCAGGCTGGAGACTAAGGTGTGCCTGATCCAGGCTACAGGCTTTGCAAATATGTGCTATGCATCCGAGAGTTGGCCAGTGAATAGTGATAAAAGAAAGGTAATTGATGCCTTTGAGCTGTGGTGCTGGAGAAGAATGTTGAATATACCATGGACTGCTAGGAGAACATCAGGTTTGTTCTGGAGAGGGTAAAGTCAGAATGTTCTTTGGAGTCAAGGATTGTGAAGCTTCGTCTGACATACTTTGGGCATGTTGAAAGGAGGGACTGGTCCTTGGAGAGGGACATCATGTTTGGGAGAATAGAGTGACTGCGCAGGAGAGGAAGACCCTAGATGAGATGGATCGATTCTGTGATTGGGGTGGTCGCAATGAGAGTGTAGGAGACGGCGAGGATGGTACAGGGTAGAGCAGTGTTTAGGGCTCTTGTACATAAGGTCGCTATGAGTTGCAAGTGACTCGATGGCACATAACAACAACAACGAGAGTAAAAGTATGATTTGCTGCCACATCTCAAAAACTCACTGCTATCAAGTTAGTTCTGATGTATTAAGCATCCATCTATTTTCCAAGATTGTAAATCATAGTAGAAGATTGCCCTGTTCAAACTGCCAGAAATTCTTCTTTGGATTTTAAGGGTCCAATAGAATTCTTTCTTCCAAAATGCTTTTATCAAAAAGAAATTCAGCTCTACAAACTTTGAGTACTTAGTAAAAAGGGTAAAATGGTGATTAATTTTATAAAACAATGTATGAGAATGATTATATGAAACACAATATAAATGAAGAATAGTGTGAGACACAATGTATGTGAACTTTTAAAGCAAACCGATTTTTTTTTAAAAAGGAGAAACAAATGAGATTGTGGAAATGAATAGTGTATCATATTGTTTTAAATAGTCCAGTGATTTGGATGACTGAATTAAATGAGGAATTTAATTATTTCAGTCTAAGGCTTAGATATCACATTAAGCAAAAGCTTGCTGAAGATTGTCCAAAATGACTAGTACATGACCAAAGAACTGTTATATATATTAGCTGGATTTAGATGAGGCTTGGCAGCAGAGGTATCATATGGATCTGACTGAAAGAAGAGAATTACAGAAGAATGAATATTTATGTTTTACTGACTATAAAGAGGCATTTGACTATGTGGATCATAGCAAATTATGGCTGACACTGAGAAGGATGGGTGTCCCAGAGCATTTAATAATGCTAATGAAATCTAGACTAAATAGCTGTTGTGCAAACATAGCAAAGGGACCCAGGGTTTGAAGTTAAGAAAGGAATGTGTCAGGATTGTATCCTTTCTCCCTACCTGTACAAGCTTTATGCTGAGCATAACAGCTTTCAGAGAAGCTGGACTTAATGAAGGAGAATGTAGCATCAGTATTGGTGAGATTCATTAACAACCCGTGTTATGCAACCTATCTTGCTGAAAGAGATAAGGACTTGCAATACTCCCTGCAGAAGATCAAAGACTACAGCCTTAAATATGAATTATATATCAACATCAAGAAAACAAAACTCTTCACCAATGGGCCAATGGCAACACCGTAATAGATGGAGAAAATACTGAATTTGTCAAAGATTTTCTTTCTTGGATCCACAATAAACATCCTTGATGACATCAATTGAAAAATCAAAGGACTTGTTGCAGTGGAAAAATCTGTTCTTAAGGACCTTTCTAAAGTGTTAAAGAGTAATGATGTCAGACTGAACACATCTGGTTTAAGCCATGATGTCTTCAATTATTATATACATCTGAAGGTTGGATAATAGAAGGAGTGATAAAAGGATATTTGGTGTCTTTGAGTTGTGGTGTTCTAGAAGAGTACTGAATATCCCATGAACTGTCAAAAAGAATAAATGTGTCTTGGAGAAAGTTCAGCCAGGATGCTTCTTAGAAGCAAGGATGGTGAATCTCTGTCCCACATACTTTTAGGCATGTTTTTGGAGAGGCCAGTTCTAAGAAAATGACATCATGCTTGGAAAAGTGGAGGGTTATTGAAAGAGAGGAAGAGCCTCAACAAGATGTTTTGACAACACGGTGGCTCTAACAATGAACTCAAGATAAGGGAAGGTTTAGATCTGTTGTTTATAGGATCATTTTGAGGTGTAATCAGCTTCACAGCACATAACAAGAACAATAAGATGATGCAAGTTCCAGATGGGCTCTCAATAATTCTGTCATTGTTATTCTGAATGGAATTGACCTATGGAGCCAATAGAATATAATGGTTATGATGGTGTGTGACTTCTAAAGCTAAATAATGGAAGATGTTAGAATTTTTGCCTTGTTTCTTGGATTATTTGGTCTTCGGGAAGTCAATTGTTATTTCTTAAAGACACATAACCAACCCCACGGAGAGGTTCATATTGCCAAGAACTAAGCCCTCCTGCCAAGAGCCAGCGAGGAACTGAGGTTTCCTGTCTCCCACCATGTGAGTGAGCCTTTTTGGAAGTAGATTCTAGCCTTACACAGATGCCTACAATCTGGGCCAACATTTTCACCATAAACTAGTGAGAAATCTTATGCCAGATATTCCCAGTCAAGTTGTTTCTGGCTACCTGACCCACAGAAACTTTATGAGATAATATTTATTATTGCTTCAGCTGCTAAATTATGGGCAATTGGTTACTTAGGAGTAGTTATCTAATACAGTGGACTTCGATGTGCTCTGAGAAGACACAAGAAAGAGAACATCGCTGTGGTGGAGACTTCTAGAAGCATTTATGGAATAATAGAGCACATTGTGACTTCAGAAACTTCAGTCTTTGTTAGAAAAACTTAAAATTAAAATGTAGAATTAAGAAATGGCTAGGATAGGAAAATAGAACTGTGAAAGCATGAGAAGGAAGGACTGGTGGGTGAGGAGAGACTTCTACAAAGTCTTGGCAGGAATGAGAAGAAAACTAAATGTTTAAAGTCTATGGGGTCACATTTAAACTTAAAACAATTAGGCTTTCTAATGCAAATTCCAGAATAGGAGGATGAAGGTGGTAAGTCTAAGTGATGATTTGATTTAAAGGAGCTGCCAGTACATTTGACTCCTTTTCCCAAGTCCACATCCAGAAAAAAAGCGGGTAAGATGTGAATGGTAAACAGATGAAAATCAAGATGTTATTTTAATTACTAATAATGTTGAATGTAGAATATGACTTTATAAATAGATTTTGAAACCCTTTGTCTCCTCTCTGTCCTGGACCAGTTTCCCTACCTAGTCATTACCCACTGCTGTCAAGTTGATTCTTACTCATTGTGACCCTGTATGATAGATGACAGCTCCATGGGATTTTCAAGACTGAACATTTTTGTGGGAGCCGACTGTCATATCTTTCCCTGGCACATGTTTGTGGGTTCAGATTGATAACCTTTGAGCTAGCGCCCCAATACTATTCCACCAGTGCTTCATGGTTATCAATTAAAAACCAGAAGGAAGGAATGAGAAGAATAAGTTCAGTGACTCCCAAATAGGTAAGTGATTAGCTGGGAGGAGTGAAGAGGGAGTGGATCTGTGGGTCTTTAGTCTTGTCCTAACAGGAATTCCTCCCTGTGGAAATATGAATCTGGGGAAATATTTGATCCCCCCTAAACAAAATAACACAACATCAAAGCCACTGCTGTCCAGTCAATTCCAACTCACAGCAAACCTGTGGGACAGAGTAAAAGCAAACTGTCATGTCTTTTCCCCACGGTGCAGCTGGGTTTGAACCAATGTTCTTTGCTTTGGCAGTTGAATTCCTTAACCACAGTCATACCAGATCTTCTCCTTCCTAGACACTGGCTAAATAAACTTTCTCCTAAGTGAAATAATATTTTCTTTCATTGTTCTAATTTTAAACCATGTATTTGGAGGTATTTCTAACTTTGGAACTCTATCTCAAAAGTGATAGTTCCGTTTTGGACAGATTCTGCTAAATTCATAATAATAGTGCTGACTAGCATAATGCCAATTTCCAAAGTATGTTCCAAAAGGATGGCCATATGCACGGGCAGTCAGAGAGAAGCTATTAGCACTGGAATCAAGTAATGCTATTTCAGTTTTTGTAAAGCAGCCCAGACACGCTTGATTTGGAAACTGCAGGGAAACTGTAGGCAGAAGGAATCTCCATTTGACTGGCTAAGGAATTTGAAGGGCATCTAATGAAACATTTTGAAAACTCTATCTGGGAAATGGACTTAAACAAGAATGTCATACAAAACTTTTCAGTCTAGATTATATACGTTTCAATCTCTATTTATGAAATCAAATACAGTCCCTTTTGGGAGAAAATTTGAAGCCATTGTCTCCAAAACATAATGAGGAGGATAGGTAAAGTCTATTTTATGTTGTAGTGTTGAGCTAGAAGTAAGGATGGCTCGACAATAAAGAGATTGGGAATAGCCCAATGGCATGTGGTCAAGTACATTTCGCATTGGCTATCCAGGCTTTCCAACTATGGGGAAAGAGGCATGAGAAATGAGTGCCGTAATTGAATCCCTTTTGTGTGTTTCTCATATTTGACATGGAATACATTCTGAGCTACCTGTTTTGGGCATCATCAAATGAGCAGCAAAAACCCCGAGATGCTTATGTTACCTAAGTTTTTGACATTACTCAACAAAGAATCAGACAAGAAAGTTGGATGTCTTCCTCTTTAATCATTGGTTCTGTCACAAAGAAGAACAATGGAATCTCACAAATTGAGACTGGTCTGCAATCTCAACTTTAGCCTTAATTTGTTATTTAGCTTAGGATAAAAGCCCACACATGCTAGGCACTGTAATTATAAAAATATGTATTTACTGAATATACTTCCTAACTAACCTCTCAGTTCCCTGCTATTGTGCCATTGTTGCAAATACCCATTGTCACAGAATCTTAGTTTTTCAGGAGCAGCTTGAGTTGGAGTCAAACAACTGGAATGTAATTTACAGTTTTGTAACAGAAAATAAAGAATTTTATCTTTGAAAAGATATAAAAAAACAATAAAAACCAAACAAACTAAGCCCTAAAATCACTTTAGAGTGCTGTGAGTTAAAAGAAAAGACATAATAAATAAAAATATTAGAGTAGGAATTTCCTACCTCAGTTTTTTGCTGTGATTCTTAAAAAACTGGGGCAAAACTCCCCCTATAAGTGGGCATTACTCCATTTTGCATTAAAAACTGAGATTTACACAGGGTCACCATAAGCTGCTTTCCCCATATTAATGCAATAACAAAATTTAATAAAAATTAAGCCAAAAAAGAGGAGAATTTCTCTGGAGCAAGTATTGAGGAACTACATTCTCTGTCTTTCTTCATATGAAGATTAGATTTTAATGGACTGGTCAGCAGTTCAACTGCAGCAGACACTCTGCTAGAGATAGATAAGGAGTCTTTCCTCATTAGGATTTATGATCACAGAAATATGACAGGTAGTTCTACTTTCTCTCCCATAGGGTCATTATGAGTCAGAGTACACTCAATAACCTTTAGTTTTCTTAGTTGGTGGTCACATAGATTGAGTAAACCAGAAAGCTTGACATCTATCCACTAATCTGTAACTGAGAGCTCTGATGACTTACTGGTAAAAAGATAACTTGTGAGGTGGGTTGCTAATCCAAAAGCTTATGGTTCAAATTCATCATCTGCTCCACGGGAGAAGGATGGGCAATTTCTTCCTATGCAGTTAACTGCCTGTGAAAGTCTGCTGAAAGGTCAGCTATAGGTGGGTTCTGACCCAATAAAATAGCAGACAAGATAGAATAATGTCAACAAAAGGACAAGAAGATGTGAGATTTAGCTTGGTATCAAAATGAAGAGAAGATTACATAAGGAACAGTTTAGCTTAACTTTTCTGCCATCAGAAGTCAGGATATGAGTTTTCTGTGGAATAGATATCAAGCATGTTGATAGAGTAAGCCTGAACTCATTGTAAAAGAGGTCTTGACTAAAGACTGCCTCGCAGGGATGATAAATAAAGCAAATTTAGCTCAGTGAGATAGGGAGGATATGAATGGAGAAACTAGGAGGGCGGGATGGGAATTACGGGCTACAAAATTAGGGGCTACTGGAGGAAATGCATTTTGTGCTTGTGACAAGAATTCTTACATCAATATTCTCAAAGGAGGTTATAGTCTCACGAACATGCTCTATAATAATGATTCCACTTTAAGCTCTTGCCAAAGTGGAGGGGCACTACACTAATCTGTTATAGATTTTTATAGTGATTAAAAAAAGACTTTCATAGCTGATTCTCCAGTGGGATTGCCCATCATTCTCCCACTGTGCAGCTGATGGATTTGAAGCACATGTCTTTGGGAATGCAGTACAGCTTCTAACCACCAGAGGTCCCTCTGTACTCTCATCCAAAGTTAAAAGGAGATAGAGGCAGCCTACGTAGTGATGGGAGGAGGTAATGGGTAAACGGATCACATACCCCTTTCCATTGCATTGTTCCAACTTGACTAAGGCCAAGTAAGGGGAAAGAGAGGCTTTAATAATATTCACGGTTTTGGCTTAACCATACAGTTGGTTATTTTAATTACTTAAATATGGTTGTTTAACTAATAAAAGCGAATAGAGGGATTTTTAATATTTTATTGTGACCAATAAAGTCGTAGTACCTGACTTAGTTTTTTGTTTTTTTTTTTTTCATCCAAAGAGTAAAGAACATTAAACTCCCACTGATGAGAAAATGGTTTTTCTGATTATGTCCTAAGAAGCCCTTCTCTTCCAATTAAGTGGCCACAATGACGTTCTCTCCTGGATTACACTGTTTGTAGACTAAATCTCTAAAATGTTTATAGTGGTCCTTTATCTACTCCCTAGATCCATTTTCTAATATTTCTCACCATATTTTTTTGAAGCTGGACTTTCTGGATCACAAAAAAGTTTCTGTGCCCTCCAGCTTTGGTTTGAACCAGGCAAGGACAGCCTTGGTGAAAAAACTAAGAGAGGGAGGTGGCATCATCATCATCGTCGTCATTATCATCATCATCATCATCATCATCATCATTTATTTTTGTTATTAATGTAACAGAAAGACTGCATTCCTCTAGTGGTTCAAATCCACTAGGAGCTTCTCAGGAGGGAGTTGACCAATCCCCTCTCACTGTGATGCACAGCTTCAGAAACCAGATGGAGCTTCCCATTGTGCCAGATTTAACTTTAAGGAAGTGAGTTGGGGCTTTATTCTGGGGCACTAGCTTCCATGTGCTAAATCTCTCAGTGCAGCCTGCTTTTTTCAGTGACTCTCCCTCTCAATTCCAGGAAACTACCCCTTCATTTACCTTGTCAGGTCACTTCCTTGGATTTCTGCATCATTTATTACGATTGCTTTTAAATTTGCTAAGCAGTCCCCTTATGAATAATACCTTATTAAAATTTTCCTTTGTCAAAATGCCTTCTGTTTTCTGTTAGAATTCTGACAGATACAAGAACAATTTGCTTTGTCTTTCTGAAAACCAAAAATGAAGTGGAAGATATAGCCTTCTTGATCTCAAAACTAACTAAACAGCTCAAATTACCCAAACAGTACAAGGACAAACACACAGACACATAACAGAATCAAGAGCACAGAAATTAACCTATTTACCTACCAACCACTTGGCTAACTGACTGGAAGAGATCTGTATTTGTTCCCATCCCAAAGAAGGGTGACCCAACACAGTGTGGAAACTACAGAACTCTATCATTGATTTCACATGTAAGCAAGATTCTACTGAAGATTATCCAAAAACAACTGGAACAGCACAACAGCAGAGAACTGCCAGAAGTCCAGGCTGAGTTTAGAAGGGGTCGTGGTACTAGGATATTATAGCTAATGTTAGATGGATCTTGGCTGAAAGCAGGGAATACCAGAGGAATGTCTATCTGTGTTTCATTGACTATGCAAAGGCATTTGATTATGTGGATCATAACAAACTGTGGCCGACTCTGAGAAGAATTGGAATCTTAGAACACTTGATGGTGCTAATGAGAAACCTATCCTTGGACCAAGAGGCAGTCGTCAGAACAGAGCAAGGAAACACTGCATGGTTCAAAATTGGGAAGGGCGTATGCCAGAGATGTGTCTTGTCTCCATACCTTTTCAACCTGTATGCAGAACAGATTATCCGAGAGGCTGGGCTCTATGAGGAGAAATGTGGAGTCAGGATTGGTGGAAGATCTACCAACAATATGCGTTATGCAGGTGATACACCCCTGCTTGCTGAAACTGAGGAGGACCTGAAGTGCTTGCTGCAGAGGGTCAAGGACTGCCACCTCCAATATGGATTGAGGCTCAATGTCAAGAAGACAAAGATTCTCACCACTGGACCAGTTGGCAACATCAGAATGGATTGAGATTGAGATTGAGATTGTTAACAGCTTTAGTTTGCTTGACTCCACAGTCAACACTCTTGGTACCAGCAGTCAGGAAATTAAAAGGTGTATTGTAGTGGGAAAGTCTGCTGTTAGGGACCTCTCCAATGTACTGAAGAGCAGTGGTGTCTCTCTGGAGACTAAGGTGTGTCTGATACAGGCCATGGTCTTTGTAATCACTTGTTATGCATCAGGGAGTCGGACAATAACTAGGGAGGATAGAAGGAGAATTGATGCCTTTGAGCTGTGGTGCTGGAGAAGAGTATTGAATGTACTGCTAAGAAGACAAACAGGTTCATCCTGGGGAGTGTTAAACTGGATTGCTCCTTGGAGGCAAGGATTCTGAGGCTTTTTCTGACATATTTTGGATATGTTGTAAGGAGGGACAGGTCCTTGGAGAGGGACCTCATACTTGGGAGGGTGGAGGGACAGCGCAGGAGAGGAAGGCCCTCTGTGAGGTGGATTGATTCAGTGACTGGGGTAATAGGGATGGGTGTGTCAGAGACAGTGCGATTGGCACAGGACAGAGCAGGGTTTAGGGCTATTGTACATAGGGTCGCTATGAGTAGCAAGCGACTCGATGGCACATAACAACACCAACAACAACACCTACCAGTCAACTGGTATTTGAAAAGAAAACAAAGCTTTCTAAGTTTGTGTTCCTTTTTTATCCAGCAGTTCATTCTTTCTTCCACTTTGTATTGCATGATATGTTTAAATTTCCCCCCACCCCTTCTTAATATTTTATCATATTCAGGAATAAAAGCATACATTCCTTGTTTGAGACTCTGAATTTATAATATGAGATCATGTGTTAATAAAACTGAGATATCTGTGCCAAGAAATCTGGAGGACAGCCACCTGGCCAACTGACTAGAAGAGGTCTATATTTGTTCCCATTCTAAAGAAAGGTGTCCCAAAACAGTGCAGAAATTATTGATCAATATCATTGATATCATATGCAAGAAAGATTTCTGTTGAAGATTATCCAAAACCGACTGGAACTCAATAGAAAATTGCCTGAAGTGCAGGCTGGGTTTTGATGAGGCCATGGTACAACAGATATTATAGCTAATGTTAGATGGAGCTTGGCTGAAAGCAGAGAGTACCAGGGGAATGTCTATCTGTGCTTCATTGACTGCGCAAAGTAATTTGTGTAAATCATAACAAACTGGCTAACTCTGAGAAGAACGGGAATCCCAAAACACTTGATTATGCTTGTGCAAAACCAATACTTGGACTAGAAGGCAGTCATCAAAACAGAGCAAGGAAACAGCATGGTTCAAAATTGAAAAGTGTGTACACCACAAATGTGTCCTATCTCCATACCTTTTCAACCTGTATGCAGAACAGATTATCTGGGAGGTTTGGGCTCTATGAGGAGAAATGTGGCATCAGGATTGGAGATAGACTCATCAACTATCTGCGTTATGTAGATGATACACCCTGCTTACTGATGTTGAGGAAGCCTGAAGCACTTGCTGCAGAAGATCAAAGACTGCAGTTTTCAATATGGATTGAAGCTCAACATCAAGAAAACAAAGATTCTCACCGCTCAGCAGATTGGCAGCCTCATGATAGATGACGAAGATATTGAAATTGTTAACAGCTTTTCCCACAATATACCTACCATCAGCATAACAAAACATAATAAAATCAATTTAACAATCAGCGTAATAATACTGTGCCACTGGAATACGATACATAAAATGTCCTACTTCCCCCCCTTTCAGATCCTTTATATATTTTTCCTATTATATGCAGTCAAATTACTTATTTTGAAACTAAGACAATTTATTCTTGATGCAGTAATATCACTAGCTGGGATATATATTTAACATATTTTGTTTTAGTTTTTATGATATTTAAGTATCACATTTAATTTTTTCATATCACTACATAAAATATTTAGATGTTACCAAAGCAAAAGAGGGCATATTTAAGCTTATTTTCAGAAGAAAAACTTTGTTTAATATACACACAAACATGTACAAAAAGTGTGATTCCTGGATTATTTATGCTCACATAAGGATATTAAGGACAACTTATACTTAATAACGTACTACCATAAAGACTATTGTATGAAATCTTGTGACTAAAACACAAAACTTTGTGTGGTTTATGAAAACATTCCATAGCTGCTCAAAGTAAGGAAACACCTTGTGCATTTAAGTCAGAATTTTAAGTCTAAATACTTTCTGCATTTTAAGGTTGCCCTAAACACTGCGTAGAGAGTGTTGCTTGATATTTGGCTTTAACCTGTTTCTTTTTTATCCATGTAACTACACTTACTGTGGTGTTAGCCTAAAAGCTGTCACCCTTTTTCGTTTTTCTTTTTTTTAACAAAGCCATTACAGTTAGCCCTGTCTGGTCTCCAGCTGCCTTAACTGTACACATATGGTCTTGCAAATCAGTATGATCTTGAAAATCACCTAGCTGTGGGGCTAGGATAAGGGAAATTGTGCTTCCCACAGTAGGCAGCAAGACTTGTGATGGCAAGACGTGAGGGAGACTGGAGCAGATTCTGTTGGTCAAACCCTGGTGATGGTGTAGAGAGACTGTGGCATTGCTGACTGTGGCACTGCTGTGGACAAACAGTGACAAAGTGTGACCTGAGGCTTATTGCATTTATGCTGGCCAAGTTAAAGGTTTTTGCTGTTCTTGCCAGATGATTGAAGGAGAAGCTAACTTATAACTGCTCTGAGACAAACCTTGCTGGATGATTTGGTTGTAACTGAGTTATATGGATGAAGCTGTTAATGTCAGACTTTATGGACTCATATAACTAGATGAACATTTACATTTATGTTGACTCGGGGGTTCTGATTCATGGTGTGCTATTAATCTTGGTGCACAATATAATAAAAATAGATACATAGTAAAAGTTAGCAGAATTTTTTTCAAATGCCTCTCTAGGTTCTAAGAATTCTTCACTGCCCTTTGGTATAGGACAGAAAACACTTTTATTTATGTTTGAAAAGGTTAGCATCAAGAGTAAAAGTTAAAATGGGATTCAGGTGATCTTTGCTACACAGAAAACTCAGTTGGTCAGAACACTTATCGTCCTGCACACACACTGTTCCTCATTTCCCGACTGCAGTAAAATCTTAGAATAACTATTTTATATCTGCCTTGCAACAAGATATCCCCCACAAAACATCATGACAAAAATATTAAATGCATGTGGTAGCAGTAATTTTATTCCCTAAACAGTTGTCTCTAAAAATCTTGCTATAAATCCAAGTTATCTAACATACTGTCAAGTTTGATCACCTACAATATTTTCCCTGCATTATACTTCCAATAGAATTTTCAGCTTCTAAACCCAGAGTGGAAGAAGTAAAAAAACAAAAGCTAAAACAGTCCTCCAAGAGTTCACTTACCTCTGTTTACCTTTATGATCTACAGAGCCTGCTGAGAGTCTGTCCAGTGGAGATCCAAACCCAGAGAAGCTCCTTTTCTTCTTTGTCTCAATCACATCATTCTCCAGGGACACGAGTTCATCAAGAAGCAAGAGTTTTGCTGCCAAATCAGTAGCTGATTTCTCTCCCCCAGTTGTGGGCTGTGACTGTCCATTCATGACTCCAGAATCAAAGATCTGTAGGAAACCGAGAGGCAATTCCCTACATTGAGATATCAAAAACAACCCCCTAATAATTACAGTCCTCTGCCGCTGAATTCCGCTAACCTTTAGTTGACATGACCTTCATGAAACATTTTTCTATATCTCTTGGAATTATACTCTGAAAAGGTAGTTAGACTTTTTAAAAAAAATTTAATTTTAATTAAGGTTTACAAAGACTTTGGATTTCCATTCATTCATTGTTGCACTTTTTTCCTGCCCTCTCCATTTGTTCTTCTCTTTGAAGAGTAAATGAAAAATTCTTTCATTGTTAAACAATCCCTCCCCCCAAGTCCACTCCACTATGCAGCCTTTGTTCTGGATTCCTGCCATGATAATAATACATAATCATACGTGCTTTTTAAACAGTTCTCTCCCTCATCTGTCTCAATGCAGTATACATTATTTATCCCATATTTCTCAGTCTTCCCCCATTCCTGATGTCAGTCCTGTTTTACAACAGTGGCACTATGCAATATTTGTCCTTTTGTGACTGAAATATTTCACTCAGCATAATGCCCTCCAGGGTCACCCAGTTTGTATAATATTTCAAGAATTTCTTGTTTTTCAATGCAGCATAATATTCCATTGTGTAAATACACCAGAGATTCTCTATCCATTTGTTTGTTGATGGACACTTGGGTTGTTTCCAACTCTTTGCTATTGTGAACAAAGCTAAACACGGGTGTGCAATAGTTAGACTTTTGAGGACTGAAGCATGAAGAACTTAGATCCACTCAAAATAAATAAATAAAAAAATTAAAACAAAGGAAAGAAAAAATAAAAAATAAGTCATGTCTCTGCAATATTAATTGATTATTCTTTTTGATGCTTTCCCAGGAACAACTGCATTAATCCTTATCAATCCTGAAGCTTTCATTATCATTATCTTTTTACCTAGAATACTTATATTTTATGTTGATTATACATGAGTAACTTGAGGGTAAATATTATGTTTCATTAATCTTTTATTAACTCTAGTTAATGCCTAATGCAGAAGAGTTAAACAAAATAAAAACTCATACTCAAAACCCAGTAATTTACATTGAACTAACTCTAATTCATTACAACTTCCTGTGTGTCAGAGTAGATGTTCGCTCCATAGAGTTTTCAGTGGGTGATTTTTCATAAGTAGGTTGGGCTTTCTCAGAGCTGCCCCTGGCTGTTGAACAACCACTTTTGGGTTAGCACCTGAGCATATTTAACATTTGTACTACTCATTTAAATGTCTTTTGAGTGTTCATGGTTAGTACTCGATATACTTCAGACAAATACTGTTGAATAGATTCTGAGAAATTGAAATCTCATGTTATTTTCTTTTTCTGCACGTTAATTTATTCAAGTAACAGTTACTAAGCATCTACTATGTGCTACATAGCAGTGTATATTGCAAAGCAGATTCTTCTTTGTTGTTGTTATTGAGTGTCTTCAAGTTGAGCAAGACTGATAGTGACCCTCTGAAAAAAAGACCTGAACCCTATTCTATAATTATGGTAATTTATCTTATGTTCATAGAGTTTCCAGAGGCATGTGGTTTAGGAAGTGGAAGCCATCCTGCTTCTAAACTTGCATTAATCTGGCAGTGCCATCAAACACTGTCCACCATGGGTAACCATTATGGCATTTGACACACCAGTGACACAGTATTCAGCATCACAGCTACTCCAAGTTACTTCAGTACAGCAAATTGACAGACCAGCGCTGTACTCCTTAGAAGAATGTTCATCTCAAACACAATTAATATGAGGCCCAATGGCCACAGACATGAGGACCCTACCACTTTATTTTTTAAATTTGAAATTGATTTTAATGAAAGTTTACAGAGACTTTGGATTTCCATTATTGCACTTTTCTCCCTGCCGACCTTACTCCCCCAATTAGCTTCTTTTTGAAAAGTAAAAGAAAAAGTTCTTTCATTGTTATTCAATCCATCCCTCCCCAAATCCACTCTACTATGCCACCTTTGTTCTGGACTCTGGTCATTAACAATAATATTTAAACACAAATATATAATATATCCTGTCTCTGCCTTCAGGGATCTTACTATAATTATCCATGTAATAAGTTTGGTCAAAATTGTTAATATTTTGACATGCAAACAAATTTTCTATCAAAGCACTTCAGCTTGTATAATTTATTTAATTATGCATACATCTTCATGACTTATAGGCTTTTTTTGATCAAGGAACACAAATCTTGGTTTTTAATTCTAATATAACATACCCGGCTCTCTCTGATAACTATCTCTGAAGCTAAAAAAGGTGAGGTTAATGATTATCACTCCTTATATGTGAAATGTAAACTTTGCATGTCATGTTGAGAATAAAAGCAAAGCAAATAAAAATAAGTCTTTGTGATTGATTTTTTTTTCAGGGTGCATTCTTATTTGTGTGCTGCACTGATTTTTGTTGCATTGGCTACATTCATAAAGCTTTGATAGTCCCTTAGGCTAGTTTCCATTACCTCTGTTGCTACATCCACTGAGAACACTTTTCCTGAGCTCCACAGCATCAACATCACAGCCAGGATGAAATGTGCTCTTGCCACTCTCCAGCCCAGCATCTGAGGGTCATGCACATTAGGGTGAACATTTATTAGTTTGGCATACAAAGATAGAAAAACCAAGAGCTCCTATAAAACGTGTTAGAGGCAAGTGATATGCCAAATTGTTTCCCTATTATGTGCTGGCAGGCACCTCAGCAAAACTTTTGATGAAAATAACATTTGATGAAAGCTATCCATTTTCTCACCTATGGATTCTATCAAGATATCCTTTCCATGGAATCCTGGGCTAGGGCTATATAGCTATAATCATAATTTAATGCAAAATAACCCAAGTTCTGAGAAATCCAGTTCATAAAAAGAGTGCTGTGTTTTGACTATCTCATTAAAATATTAAAATTTCGAGTACCTAAAAGTATATGTGTGAAATGAGTCAAGTGTAAATGTAATCAGGTCTTATGGAGTCTCTGGTGTACTAGAAGTATGCCATGTATCTAGAAGTATTTACATTTAATTTTTCAGTAACATCATGGAACCAATAGGACACGATCTCTATATTCTTGCATTATATGTGAATTTTTTAAAAGATGATTCAAAAGGTGAATATCATGAAAAAATAGACACATTTAATTATACCAAAACTGAAACTGCACCTATGTGCAATAAATAAAACAACAAATTACAAGCAGTAAGACATTTTCAGTATATATATAAAAATAATACCCCAAACATGTAAATTTAAAATGGTATCAGGATGGATGAAGAGATTGAGATTGTTCACAGCTTTAGTTTGCTTGGCTCCACAGTCAACACTCTTGGCACCAGTAGCCAGGAAATTAAAAGAC
>NW_006399949.1:1180369-1204257 GCF_000299155.1 Elephantulus edwardii
TTAGGGCTGTTGTACATAGGATTGCTATGAGTTGCAAGCGACTTGACGGCAATAACAACAACATATTTAAATAAAAATTGGCCCATATTATGAATAAGAATGTCATGGAAAAGGAGAAATTATGACCAATAGATAAAAAAATACGTACTATTTAATAACCAGGATACAAATGAATTATACATAAATTCTATACCATTTTATATATATCTGGTAAAAATTAAAATCAGTAGTGTAAATACTAAGATGATGTAAGGAAGCCAAAAAAAAAATAACCAATACAAACAGTGTTACGGAGTGTAAAATTAATCTAGTCATTTGGAGAAAAAAGGACACCATATAAAGTTGATAATTATCTTGTCTTATTTACACTTAATCTAAATGATGCAGGAAGTATTAAAAGAAGATGAGCAAATGGGGGGAGGGGGGAGGGGTTTGTGCGGGGAGAAGGGTGCAACAATGAATGAATGGAA
This sequence comes from Elephantulus edwardii, assembly GCF_000299155.1. Lineage (NCBI taxonomy): Eukaryota > Metazoa > Chordata > Mammalia > Macroscelidea > Macroscelididae > Elephantulus > Elephantulus edwardii. The sequence goes on from NW_006399949.1 coordinate 1,180,840, forward strand.
TCCCAAAATCTCTGTAGATGTTCATTGAAATGAAAAATAAACAACAACAACAACAACAACAAAAAAAGATGGAAAGAGTATATAGAGTCACTGTACAGAAAGGAATTGGCAGACACACAAGAATTTCATGAAAAAAATGTATGAGCAGGAGCCTAAGGTGATGAAGGGGGAGGCTCAAGCTGCTTTGAAGGAAATGGCAAAAAATAAGACCCCAGGAATAGATGGCATACCAATTGATGTATTTCAACTAACAGATGTTGCCTCAGATGTGCTCACCAAGTTGTGTCACGAAATCTTGAGGACAACTACTTGGAAAACTGACTGGAAGAGATCTATATTTGTTCTCATTCCAAAGAAAGGTGATCCCACAGAGTGTAGAAATTATTGAACAATATCATTGATATCACATGCAAGCAAGATTCTGCTGAAAAATTATCCCAAAATGGCTGGAACAGCACAGCAATAGAGAATTGCCTGAAGTGCAGGCTGCATTTAGAAGAGGTCATGGTGCTAGGGATATTGTAGCTAATTTTAGATGGAACTTGGCTGAAAACAGGGAGTACCAGAGGAATGTCTATCTGTGTTTCATTGATTATGCAAAGGCGTTTGACTCTGTGGATCATAACAAACTGTGGCTGACTCTGAGAAGAATGGGAATCTCAGAACACTTGATCATGCTAATGCAAAACCTACACTTAAACCAGGAGGCAGTAGTCAGAGCAGAGCAAGGAAACACTGCATGGTTCAAAATTGGGAAGGATGTACGCCAAAGATGTGTCCTATCTTTATACGTTTTCAACCTATAAGCAGAACAGATTATCCAGGAGGCTGGGCTGCATGAGAAATGTAGCACCAGGATAGAAGGAAGATTCATCAACAATCTGCACCATGCAGATGACACAGTCCTGCTTGCTGAAACTGAGGAGGACCTGAAGCGCTTGCTGCAGAAGATCAAGGACTGCAGCCTTCAATATGGATTGAGGCTCAATATTAAGATAACAAAGATTCTCATCACTGGGCCAATTGGCAGCATCATGATAGATGACGAAGAGATTGAGATTGTTCACTGCTTATTCTGCTTGGCTACACAGTCAACACTCTTGGCACCATCATCCAGGAAATTAAAAGACGTATTGTGATGGGAAAGGCTGCTGTTAGGGACCTCTCCAAAATACTGAAGAGCAATGGTGTCACTCTGGAGACTAAGGTGCACTTGATACAAGCCATGGTCTTTGCAATCACTTGCTATGTGTCAGAGAGCTGGACAATGACTAGAGAAGAGAGAAGGAAAATTGATGCCTTTGAGCTGTGGTGTTGGGGAAGAGTATTGAATATAACATGGACTGCAAAGAAAAAGAACAGGTTCATAATGGAGAGGGTTAAACCAGTTTGCTCCTTGGAGACAAGGATTCTGGGGCTTTGTCTGCCATACTTTGGACATGTTGCAAGGAAGGACCAGTCCTTGGAGAAGGACGTCACGTTTCGAGGGTGGAGGGACAGCACAGGAGGAAAAGATCTTCTTTGAGACGATTGATTCAGTGACTGGGATACTTGGGATGAATGTCTCAGAGACAGTGAGATTAGCACAGGATAGAGCAGAGTTTAGGGCTGTTGTATATAGGGTTGCTATGAGTGGCAGGTGACTCAACAGCACATAACAACAACAACATTTTACTTTTAGATATATAGTCTACAGAAACTCTGACACCTGTGTAATTTAATGCCCTTTACCTCTTTGCCTTAACATGTAGTATAATTTAATGGAACTTCCTTTAAAAAATGTTGTGAAATGAGATTGTCATTTTACTAGCACCTTAAAAAGTTGACTGAAATAGAATCTTTTTATTCCATGTAGAATTTCAAAGTCAAAGAACATTTGTTGCTATGTGTCCTTGAGTCTACTACAGCTCATAATGAGATCCTATGAACAACTCATCCGAAACTTGCCTTAGCCTGTGCCATTCTCATGACTTCCATTTTCAATCCAGCCCCCTGTTACAGTCATAGTGTCAGTTCATCTTTTTGAGGGTCTTTCTCTGACACTCTACCTTTCTCCGCATAATGGTTTTTTTTTTTTCCCAACCAATGACCTCTCCTGACAACATACCCAAAGTATGTGAGATGAAGTTTCATTATCCTTGCCTTTAATGAGCACCTTGGTTATATTTTTTCCCCCCAGACACACTTGTTCTTTTGGCAGTCTGTGAGATCTGTAGTACTCTTCACTCAAACCCAATTCAAAGGCCTCCTTTTTTTTTGGTCATCCTTATTCATTGTCCAACTGTAAGACACATAGGAACTAATTTTGAGAATACGATGGCTTGGATCAGGTGCATATTACTCTTTAAACTGATATATGTCCTTGCCAGATTTTCTCAATAGAGCACATCTCTTGATTTCTTGACTGTTGCTAACACGAGTGTTTATCGTAGATCAACAAAAATGAAGGTGTTAATCACTTACTTCTATCTGTTATTCATTTATCAAGTTTTTTCCTATTGCTTTCAAATGGTTCTATTTGTATAAGAAATAGTCTAAAATGGTCCTAGATATATCTAATTGTCTAAAAGAGAAATGTTAAAAATTATCTTTTACTCTATTTTCTTTTGTTGGAACCTAAGATTTTTTTTCTTAAGTGACATCTTCTAAAATAATCATTACAGAAGAGCTTCTGCATATGCTATATTATTAAATTTTAATTTTTAGAATAAGGACAGATAGATATTTTACATAGCGTAGAATCTGTATTTACTGTATCTGTTAAGATTTATAATAAACACAAAAAAATTTTAGTTTGGTATATAACACTTATTAAATATACTTTGAAGGTCCATGCAATGTAGCCCAGGCTAGTTCTTTGTTACGTCCTCAACTATTCTGTTTTCGAAGGTTGGCACATAATGGCTGTCAATAGCTCCTTCTACCTTTTTGAGGACTGTCATAAATTCTCTGTGTTTTCCGTTTTGCCAAGTTGATATTTCAACATGTTTTTGAAAACTATAAAAAACCCATGAATTATGTGTAAGACAACAACAGAAGAAGTGTCAGTTCTCTGGTAAAATTTTCTCTTAGGAAATCACCTCCAAAATGTATTTTTTGCCCTTTATATTTTACTTAAAGTGCCATATTTAAAATTTTTATTTTGGTTTGCATACAAAATTCATGTACATGTGTGTTCATTTATGTGCATTATGTTTCACACATTCCTCCATTACCATTGTGTTGCATAAGATTATTCATATACAATGTGTTTTATAAAATTAATCATCTTTTATCTGTGCCTACTCTGTCTTTTCAGGTCCACATTGAATCTTTTCCAATTCTTTCATCATCTCACTCCAACTCTAAACTCTAAAACTCCAAACTCTAATAACTCTAAACTCTAAACTCCAAACTCCAAACTCTAAACTCTAGTAAGATGTTTATAAAAGCCCAAAAGAGGAGGAGGAGTGGGGCCGGGTGAGAAGGGTGGGAGGTGGGGAAATCGCTAGGCTCTTGTGTCTTTCAAGTTCTTTGCCTTGAAGGAAGATGCCTTAAGACTATAACTGTATTTTATATGATTTAATTTTTCTGACACATTTTTAGCTCTCAGTAGTTTTACTATATATCAAAGATAAATGACAATTGTGATGTTTTTCTTGCTTTCTGCTAAAAACAGTTTACAAAGTGTGAAAATTCTCTATTTTACAACCTCTGACATATAGATTTCCTTCAACTATTTCCATGTGTACTTTACTAAGCAAGTTTTTCTCCATTTCTGCCAACATATAAATGGCTCAGAATGAGACTGTTTATAGTATTGATGACTCTATCTAAGACATGTATTTTTGTGCTTGGGTGTATATAGGAAAAAAGTCATAATGGATCATCTTACAGATAACCACATCCTGATTATTTGGATATGGAGATGTAAAAATAAATGTTGAGTTTAAATATATACATTGGATGGTTTAAAGCAATGCTTGCCGCCAGTTAATCAAAAGGCCAAGTTCCTAAATTTGGCATTTGGTGCACTAATGAAAACAAACATTCTGGCACCTGCCACACAAAAGACATTTGATTAACTAGTTAAAACTTTATTGCTACAAAATTAGAAACAGAGGAAATTATAGGGAGGGAAGGAAAGATTTGGTTCAGCTCTATTTTCCTATTTTGTTGATAGTGGATAAATATAGCCCAACTTTAAAAGGCTGCTTGGCCCCATGTACACAGCAGATCACAGAAAGCACGCTCAAAAGATGTTTATTGACTGAGAGTGCACCTTGATTTTGCTAGTTCATCAGTATTTTTTGATGAATTATTTTAAAGTCATACTCCTTCCTCTGGGTAGTAAGGAACTTCAAAAGACACAGGAGCATGGAATCCGTTTGAAGGAGATTAAGGGTTCTCTTCATTCATTTTTAGACTCTTGGTTTACTGTTCGTAGTTATTTCTACTTTTCAAATGATATTGTGGAATTAACAAACTTATTTTGTCACATTCGTACACTTTGTTTCAGACATTCCATATTTAATAACTCTTATCCTGAAAGAATCTTCAAAATTGAGGCAATGGTGGGGACAAAGTGACAATTTGTAGTCGACTGGGGTAATGGGGTAGGTGTGTCAGGGATAATAAGGTTGCCTCAGGTTAGCACAGGGTTCAGAGTTGTTGTACACAGGGTCTCTCTCTCTATGAGTCACTAGCTATTTGGTGGCACATGACAACAACAAGAACAAGTTCAGCAAACAACATATAGTGTATATCTTTATATTTTTTGGACATTGATAGTGCATACTCATATATGGAGGACTCAAGGTTCTGTAAGTCCAGTAATAAGAAAATGAACTTGATTAAGTATTAGCAGAGTAAAATGGGAAGTCTGTTAAAATGGAAAAAAATAGTCCTTTCTGGGAATCTGTTATCCTAAGAAATCTCTCAGGTGGATTCAGATAGAAAAACCAAAAACCAAAAAGGCTGAGAACGACTTATCTAGAAATAAAGAATAAAACAGAATGAGGAGCCAATAGATGGTCTATTTTATTATTATAAAATGTTCTAGGTATCTGCCTTTGGTGTTGAAGGAACTACTCAGGTGACAAGAAATTTCTCTCCAGCCTGAGATTTCCTTGTTCACTCCGATCCATGTGGTGTCAAGCCACAAGAATGCTAAGAATGCATATGAGTTTAAGAGATTCAGAGAGATTTTATTTTTTTAATTTCTTGATTGGTAATATTAAAAATGGACTCCACAGCACTCCTATTTTGAAAGAAAATGAATTAAAGATAAAGAAGGAAATGATGATTAAACTTGTATCCCCCTCCCCTCTTAGTGCTCTACTTCTTCTTTAGCAGAGAGAAGTCTCTAAGCCACAGGGCACTGTAGGCCATAGAGGAACGGCCACAACAAGTCTCTCAGTGTGTCTATCTTAACAAGAACAGACTGTCCATCCTCCTCCCTTGAAGTAGCTAGTGAATTCCAGCCATGGAGCTCTTGGTTAGTTTCTAACACAATCCACCAAAGACACGATACCACCACAAATCCTATTGTGCATGAAAGCATTTCTAAATCATAACACAGAATATTATGAATCTGAAGGAAAGTATTTTAAGCTAAACTCTTATCAGTGCATATAAAGAGTATAACTGATGTTATATGGATACATAGGGAATTTGGGGTTATTCTTATGTTATGCGGGGTCAAAATTTATATTCAAAATAAAAAGAATAAATTTCTGTTTAACATTATATAATCATGGCATTTCAACAGTTGAGAAGATTGGAAAAAGATTTCAGGACAGTGGCTATTGCTTGATTTCGTGAGAGGAGACATCACATGATTTAGATATGTCTATCATTTATATGCTTAAAGGTAAAATATTTTCAATCACAAGATTTTGGAGTCTGTTGATTATTGGACTAGAGACTCCAGAGCCTTTAGTGAATTTGGGTTCACTAAGGAGACTACTGAATACGGCTGTGCCCTTTCTGTTTCGTTCTGTTTGTTTGGTGTCTCCAGTAGACTGCAACACAGAGTAACCATAGGTAAAACAGAACTATACACTGTACAACACTGCCCTGTATTGACAATCTCTTTAAAAACAAAACAAACAATAAAAATAAGAAAACTCAGTGTCACCACATTGTGATTCTGACTCACAATGATCCCCTTGGGTCTATGAGGTGAATCTTTTTTTTAAATTTTTTTAATTAAATTTTATTAGTTTTAATGAACATTTACAGAGATTTTGGGTTTTCATTCATTCATTGTTGCACTGTTTTCTCCACCCTCATCCCCAGTTCGTTCTTCTCCCCCCCCAACCATGTCTACTTTAATTGTCCAATTTCCACTGTGCCTGTCAAAGCCAGTTCTGATTAATCTCCTTTGTCAGTGTGTCCCTTGCCATTCCCTATCACTCCTCCCTGAGAGAGACTTCACCCTGATTCATAAGGAAAAGGGGATGGCGTATTCTCTTAGCTACTTCCTGCTGAAAAGGGACGCTGTGGGTGCATCTAAATTCCAAAGTCAATCTCCATAATAGTCTATGGGGTGAGTCTTGACAAGAGGAGAATGACCATCTTTCTCTCTAGGAGACACTGGGGGACTTGTACTGCCTTAGACATTTAGATAGCCACTTGGTTTAAATGCTATTGTATAAGCGTATTTCTCACAGCAACTTTATAAACAAAAGATCTCAGGTTTCCCCTATCCTGTGCCTATCTTCGTATTGCTCAATACTGTTGTTGCAGTCACTATAAATCCATGTCGCTGAGATTTTCCCTTCTTACCTGATCTTCAGACCAAAGAGCTGACTGGTGGCCTAATTGGTAAGGAATTGTGCTACCAACTTAAATGTTGTTCAAATCCACCAGAAACTCTGCCAGGGAAAGACTGGGAAATCTAACAAGTTTCTGCCATGTGATTTACAACCTCTGAAAACGTGATGATGGTTTAGCTATGAGTCAGTTCCAACTTGACAACAATGAGAGAAAAGGAGTCCCATCTGCTTTTCTAAGCATAGTGTTTGTTTCCAAGCACTGGGCACCTTCTGACAGCAGGCTCAAAGCATGAGAACAAGTTTCATTCTCCTTGTCTCTTAAGAACATACTGGTCGCACTTTCTCAAAGACAGATTTGCTTGTTCTTTTGATAGTTCTGAATATTCTTTGCCAACACCACAATTCAATGCCTTCAATTCTTCTTCATTCTTCCTTATTAATTATCAAATTTTACAACCAAAAAACCCAATTGAAACAGCAGGGTTTGCATCAGATATACCTTAAAGTTTAAACTGTCATATTAGTTCTTTAGCACTTTAAGAGATCCTTGATAGTAAATTTGCCCAATACAATGTGCCTTTTGAACTCTTTTTTGGCCTTAAATGTGAACTTAAGTAAAATGAAATCATTAGTGACTTCAATCTTTTTTACAATGATCATGATGTTGCCTACTGGTTCAGTGGTGAGGATTTTTGTTTTCTAGAAGTTTAAGTGTAACCCGTATTGATGACAATAGTCTTTGATCTTGTTTAGTGATTAAGTCTTCTTCACCTTCTACATTGTGCCATCTGCATAATGTGGGTTGTTGGTGGGCCTTGCTCCAATCAGACAGTTACAGTTTTCTCCATATCATCCAACTTCTCAAATTATTTGCTCAGAATACAAGTTGGATAGCTATAGAGGAAAGAACCAACTCTTGACATTTTCCTGATGTTAAACTATGTAGTATTTTCACTATTCTGTTTGTACAGTTTTTTTCCTGATCTATATACATTTTGATCTGCATATAGATGAATATAGATAAGTTTATAATTATCTCCATTAAGTGTTCTGGAATTCTGATTCTTCTCAATGTTGTCTATACAAAATGATTATGATCCACAGAATCAAATGCCTTTGCATAGTTAATAAAACACAAGTTGACACCTTTCTAGTATATTTTGCTTTCAGCTGAGGTCAATCTAATTGTCAGCAGTGAAATATCTTGTGCCAGAGCTGCTTCTGGATCTAGTTTGATTTTCTAGCAGTTCCCTGTCCATGTTCTGTTTCTACTGTTTTGGGATAATCTTCAGCAAGGGAATAATATTGATAATTTCCACTCATTAATTTCTGCACTCTATTGGGTTATCATTTTTGGTAATGAGAATAAACAAGGATGTTTTAGTCAGTTGGCCTGGTAGCTGTCTTCCAAATTATTCTGCACAGACTAGTGTCCAGGGGTGCATTGATTTATTCAATCTTAACTGCTATTCTGCTAATTCCTAAAACTTTGTTTTTGCCAATGTCTTCTGGGCAGATTTTATTTTTTCTCTGTATATTATTAGTTTTACTGCTACTGTTTGAAATGATAGAGTTCTTTTTAGTACAATAGATGCATATTCCTACCATTTTGTGGTGATGTTTCCAGCATCATTCAATAGTTTGCTCACAGAATCGTTCAGTATTGCAACTCAAAGCTTATACTTTTTCTTCTCTTCTTTCATCTTGAGCATGTTCTCTTTTGGTTTTCTAACTCCAGCTCTTTGCACCTTTGGTTATAACACTTTGTTTTATCTTCCTGAGAAGAAGATTTCTTTGAAATCTTCTTTTAAGCTCTCATATTTAAGGATTTCTTCATATTGTTTAAATTCTCTACATTGAACAACAAGCTTCAGAACACTTATGATATCCATTTTAGTCTTTTATTTCTTACCTGTCTTATTAATGAGCTTTTGTTTTCCTCATATAAAATGCCCTTGTCATGTCATATCATCATTTGTTTGATCTTTGATCATTAGTGTTCAACACATCACATCTAGTCTTGACATGGTTTTTTAAGCTAAAATGGGATAAACTAAATACCATATTTTGTTTCTTCTAGATTTGCTTTGCTCCTAGCTTCAATTTGAACTTGCATATGAGTAATTAATAGCCTGTTCCACACACGGCCTGTCGCCATGTTATTACTGATAATAATGAGTTTCTCTACCAATCCATCACCCCTAAACAGATGAAGTCAATTGGATTCCTGTGCATTCAATTATGTGAGGCCTTTATATACAATTGTTATTTAGGGTTAAAACCCCCTGAATATGCTTAAATATCATTTAGAATTAATGTAGGAGACATTTGCATTTCAAAATTACTCTTTATGAATGTTACAAATAAGATAGAGCAATAATTTACTAGTACACGTAAACACATTAAGAAAGATGTCTGTCGGGGTTGTATTCTTTCTCCATATCTACTCAATCTTTATGTAGGAACAGTCAAGAAGCTGGACTTTATAAAGAAGAATATAGTATCAACATCAGAGGAAGACTCATCAACAACCTGCATTATGCAAAATGAAGTAACTTTGCTTGCTGAAAGTGATGAGGACTTGATGTGCTAACTACAGAAGATCAAAGACTGCAACTTTCAATATGGATTACATCTCAATATTAAAATATAAAAATTGTTACTATTGGACATAGACAACACTGTGATAGATGGAGAAAAGAGTGAATTGTCAATTACTGTAATCTTACTTGGATTCACATTAAACACTCTTGAAAGGAGATCAGGAGGCATGTTACATTGGAAAAGTCTGGGACCTTCCAAATTACTGAAGAACAGTGATTTGAGTTTGAAGACTAAGGTGCACCTGATTCAGGGCATGATCTTTTATGTCACTTGTTATGCATCTGAGAGTTGGACAATGAATAAGGATGACAGAAGAATTGCTGTCTTTCAGCTGTGGTGCTGGAGTAGAGTCTTGGATTCCCGCTGGACTTCAAAATAACAGATATATTTTAGAGAAAGTACTTCTAGAGTACTCCTTAGAGGTGAAGAGGACAAAACTTCGTCTCACACACTTTGGGCCTACTGTTAGGAGAGGCTATTCCTTGGGAAGGGACATCATGCTTGACAAAGTGAAGGGTTGGTGAAAGAGAGGACAACATTCAACCAGATGGACAGTGACTATAGCAATGGGCTCATGCATGTAAAAAATGATGAGGATGGGATAGGATAGGACAGAGTTTAGATCTGTTCATAGGGTTACTATGAGTCTTACTCGATTTAATTGCACCCAACAACAACAACATATGCTAACACATTTTACTCTATTAGATGTTGTTGCTGTTGTTATGTGTCATCGAGTTGCCTGAGATCCATAGCAACCCTATGTATAGCAGCTCTGAACCCTGCCCTGTCCTGAACCAGTGTCACTAATTCAACGGATCAACTCCATTGCCCCAGTCAGTGTATCAGTCCATCCCATCTGGGTCTTCCTCTCCTGTGCTGTCCGTCCACTCTTCTGAGCATGATGTCTTTCTCCTGGCCACATGCCCAAAGTATGCAAGATAGAGTTTCAAAATTCTAGCCTCAGAGGAGAAACTTGGTTTTACCCTCTCCAAGACAGACTTATTTGTTTTCTTGGCAGTCTGTGGTATGTTCAAGACTCTTTTCCAGCCCCTCAATTTGAAGGCATATATTCTTCTGTCATTCTTAGTCATTGTCCAACTTGAACACATAGGAAGTTATTGTGAAGACCTTAGCCTGGATTAGGCACACCTAAGTCTCTAGACTGCCATTGTTGCTTTCCATCACTCTGGAGAGGTCCTTGACAGCAGATTTTCCCAATGCAACTTGTCTTTTGACTTCATGACTTCTGGTGTTAAGAATGTTGATAGTGGAGCTAAGGAAGCTGTAATTATTAACGAATTGAATTTCATCTCCATTTATCATGGTGCTGCCAATTGGTCCAGTGGTGAGAATCTTTGTCTTCTTGATGTTGAGTTACAATCCATGTTGAAGACTACAGTCCTTGAACTTCTGTAGCAAGCAGATCTTCTTCAGTTTCAGCAAGCAAGGTTGTTTCATCTGCATATCATAAGTAGTTGATAAATCTTCCTCCAATCTTGATGCCATGTTCCTCCTTCACAAATGATCTGCTCTGAATACAGGTATGGGGACAGGATGCATCCCTAACACACTCCTTTCCTGATTTTGAACCATGCAGTGTTTCCCCACTCTGTTTTGAGGTCTGCTTCCTGGTCCAAGTATAGGTTTTGTATAAGCACAATTAAGTGTTCTGGGATTCTTGTTTTCCCTTATTAGATACTGTCTTAATTTTTTTTTTCATACACTATTACCTTGAACAAAATCCATCTAAGTCTTGCAAATGTCTTTGCAAAAATATTTTTGGACTTTAAATAATATCTCATGATTTTGTTTTCCCAGAGATTCAGTCATTCAATCACTCACTGAACTGGGTCAGATCCTCCTCATGGCAACCCTCCAGTAATTTCCCAAGTTTTACATCATAAGAGGAGGGGATTCCTCATTTTTCATTTTCTGAATTAATGGTAAGTTCAAACTGCTGAAATGTATATAAAGCCTTAAGGGAAAACAGTGCTACTTCCTTAAAAAAAAAGGGGCCTAAAGCTTTATAAAGTAAGTTGTGTAGTGGCTAGAAGCTGTGCTGCAATCCTGAAAGAACTTGGTTCGAGACCACCAGCTGTTTTACAGGCAAAGATGGGCACTCTTCTCCTGTGTGTTTAACTGCCTGAAAACTCACTGGAGGGTCAGCTATTGGTCGGTTCTGACTCCACGGTACACAATAACAACTATTATTTTAAAAGTACATCTGCCTCTTTAACAAGCGATTTAGTTCTCATTGTGAACCCCTTGAAGCTGAATTCTATGCCATGTTCACCAGGTACCACAGCATTCTGGCATAATGTATGTCGGAGAACCAATATTCATTTACTTAATAATGAATGAAATGGTCTCCAGTGGGAAGGCAAATGGAACCACAAGGTAAATATTATAATCTCAGTTTCATTGATATGGAAACTCATAGACATTAAGAAATTTGGCATGTTTTTATAGTTATGGTAATATGTAATGAAAGTTTGGTCAGGACTCCTAACTATCTCTAATGTTTCTCCTATACATCCTGGATTCTCATTTCAGTGAGAGACTATAATTAGCATATACCAATAACCATTTCACTTAAGATTTTATGATTTCTCCTAAACAATTATTGTCATAAAGTCAACTCAATCTCAGAGTAGAATTATCCTGAAGAGATTTCAAGGCTGGTGGTGGATTCAAACCACCAGCAATCAAGTCTTAACTGCACCACAACCAGGATTCCTCTAGTTGGTACTTAGATCCCTGGGTAACTAGATTTCTTAATATAAATCCATGCCACGTAGAAAGAACATGATTATAAACAATTCTACTAAGGAAATTTGTTTAATTGTAATGCCAATTGATGGGGTGAAAACTTTAAAACTATAGAGAACAACCATTAGATACATAGGAATACAGAAAAAAATTTGGCATAAAAAGTTGTTAATGAATAAATTGGGTAAATATCATTAAATTGAACATTTAAAGCTTTAGGATAATGTGAAATCACAATTTTCTTCACTCTTTACCCACTTAAGTACAATATTTAATAAATATTTAAGGTTATATTTTAATTACATTAACATAGCCAAGGAAACCCATAAAAATTTTAAAGAAAATGTAAAGGAGATGCAAAAATCCAACAACAAGGGGAATTTCTAACATATACACTGTATGGCAGGCACCAGCATTATAAAAATGATTTGAGTGAATAGGACATTCTGTCCTCCAGTTCCTCACAGCGTGGTGGGCGAGAGACTTTGAAAACCTCTTAGTCACTTGTCCTTCACAAGCATTTCCTTGTGAAAGATCAAACTCTTCCTGAATGCTTCCATTTACTTCAAGTGCAATTCTGCCCTCCCATGATATAAGCATATTTTTGCTTGCTATTTGCAAATAGTACTTTATAATTTTGATATTAAGTTAGCTCTTTTCATTATCAGAATAAACATGTCAGTTATACTCAGAAAACATTACAATCCTAACTAAATATTTAAAATAGATGGAGATTAGCAAACTGAGTTTGTTTAGGGTTCTGATCGTCTCTGGTCTTTTAACTCCTAGTATTGTATGCATAGTTTTTAGAAAACATAGTGTATTACTAAAAAAATAAAGAAAAATCCTGACAATTTTCTTAATTCTGTTTATTTCATCCAGAAATGTGGAGCAAACATGTACTTTGCAGATTTATTATGAGGATGAGAAGCAATACAGATAAACCACCTGACACAAACTATTCAACAGGTAATACTTATACTCATCCTGATATTGCCTTCTACATCTGGCAACTTTTCAAGGATTTCATGAACATATATACTTTTAATATTTCATTTCTTTTTAAATTGTGATTTTAATGAAAGTTTACAAAGAGGTTTGTTTTCATTTGCTCATTAATAGGCATTCTCCTCCCCAACCCCCCATCCATCAATCCTTCATTTAAGGAGCAAATGTAGTCTCCAGAATCTAGAATTAAGGCAGCTGTAGAAAAGAATATATATATAAAGGAAAGCAGTATTGCACAAAGGGAAATACTGCTAAAAAGGTTTCAATTTGGCTGCCTTTTAAAACTTTTACATTATTATGTTTTGAATGATTATTTTCAATCAATATTGTAATGACTATTATTAGGGATCTTTAAGTGAATGTATGCAGACTCATAGCAGCTCAAATCCCTAGGACTTCTGAGGCTAGAAATCCTTTACTAGCTTAGGTCACTCAGTTCTTTCTCCCATACAGTGATTCACAGTTCGAACTACATATCTTTTGGTTAGCAGCACTTACCCATTGTCCCTAGAGGAGGAAATAAATTTAAAATAGGAACGATTCCTTAGATATCACCAAATTGTTCACCCTTATTTAACAGAGGTAGAATGTGTAAAAGAGCTCAAGCAAATGGTTGTAAGTGAAAGATTTAGAGATGGGTAAAGTGGAGGAGTGAGAAGAACACGGAGAAAGAGAAAATTTAATGGTTTTGGACGTCAGATGATGAGGGTTACTTAAGGCAGAAGAATGGGAATGATCTTATGAAACACAATGTGAATGGAGAAATGTGTGAAACATCATGTGTATGAGTGGAACACAATGTACATGAATTTTGTATGCAAACCAATGTAAAATTTTAAAAAGGGGTGGGGAGAAGAGGGAAGAAATAAGTCTGGATAAGGTATCAGGCAATTGTTTGCAAGTAATGTTAGTCAGTTACTCCAGAGGGGTACCGGGAGAATCATTTGGCTTAACAAAAAGGAAGTTTTAGCTAAAATATTCACTCATGATGTTTCGACACATGGAGAGTTGTTCTGTGTAAAGAGGCACCTGTGTCTAAGACAGAAATTATACCTCATCTATTTTACTCCCATCGAGACGACCATTTTAATGAGAAGATAAAGTCTCCAGGGGTGCCAAATGTCATTTAAACTGGTGATTAAACCTTAGGGATGAATTTTTGATCTCATAAAACTCAAACTTTTTGAGATCACAGAATTTGACCCTAATCTTTAAATATCATCTGCTTAAACTGCTTGGTCAATACTCCTATAGTTTAATTCTCCACAAAACTTTTGCTAAGATCCAATAATGAAGTCAAAGAAACATAAACGCTGACATTAGGAACCAGGCTTCCTAACACAGTCCTGACTTCAATAGCTTTGTGCCCTTAGGCAAGTCATTTGGTGCTGGCCAGAAGCTTGAGTCAGATGCTGTTTAAACATTGGTTCCAAATGATCTGATACTCAGTCTTTTACTTTCATATGTAGGAAAACACACTGATATGGGAACATCACCAAGTCATACTTAGAATTGCTGACATTTTTATTTCATTTGTGCTTTTCAATGCTGAGAGAGTGTATGGAACCATTTTTTGCTTAATCAAATTTTGCTTGAGGTTACACAGCTAGACAGTAGTGTAGTTGAAACCCTACTCCAGAGCTCCTTTACCTGGAGTTCTAGTCCTTTGAGATAAGTGAATTAATCTAATTTTATTAATCAAATATTCAAATAATTGAGAGTATTTGAACAAGAATGTAAAATTGTAGCCTCATGGCCCTGAAACCCAGACTATTAAAGATCTCTGCTTCTCTATTGTCTATGATCAATAATGTAAGACTCAGTTAAAAAATTTGAGAAATAAGGAAATAAATCAAATGATAATTTGAATATTTTGAATAATTTTAATGAAACCACTTACACGAAAGAGACTTGAATTTATTATCTGCAGAAGAGTCTTCATAAAATGTTTTCTAAAAGTGTTGAGTAATAGTTACAAAAAAAGATGACAATACAGAAAAACCTCATATTTTTTGAGAGATCATTAGATTTAATCTCATCAATTTTATAGCTGTATGTATTTAAGAAAATAAAACCAAACCACCAAAAAAACCTTTCAATAGCAGAGAGGCTAGGAACTGCTCGTGGCCTAGAGGTAAGAAGCTGTGCTATCCACCTGAAGGTAGTTGGTTCGAATCCTCAGCTGCTCCACTGGAAGAAAGATGGGCAATCTCCTCCAGTGCAATTAACTACCTCTGCAAACCCATTGCAGGGCCAGCTCTGAGTGATTTCTGACTCAAACGTACACAACAACAATAACAACTACCACCAGAAAGTCTATTCTTACTCTAGTGATCTTATAAGACAGAATAGAATTGCCCCAAAGATTTTCAAAGACTGTGAATCTTTTTAGACTCAGACTGCTATATCTTTCTCTGATGGGTCAGCTGCTATATTCAAACTCTCCTTTTCTTTTGTCATTATTGTTAGCAGCTCAATACTTACCACACTGCACCACCATTAAAATCACTACAATTCATTTTAAAAATGTATTTGTTAAAGAGATAATTAAGACTCTAGTAATCATACATCTCAATTTAGAGTTTATTTTATAAGAAAGATCTTTTACTTTTGAAAATTGATTTCTTGAGTATTTGCTATTACTAATCTTCCTATATATCTTAAACAAAATTTTTAATATGTACTTAAATTGAATTAAAATGTATATTTCTGATTAACTCTGTTAATTTCTATAATTTAAACAGTAAAAGCATGTCAATATTGAAGAATTAATGTGATTTATGCCCAGTTTAAATGGTTATTAGTATAATAGCTACATATTGATCTACATGAAAAGAAAAACAAGTGAATATTTGTATATTCCCTTTCTCAAAAGAATATATTATACCTTTTCCATTAACAGTAGAATTTTGTTAATCTAGGAATTCTTCTTAATCTTAATTCTGGAAGAAATTAGGAGAAATAAAAACTTTTCCAGTCTACCTAATGTTTTCAAACTACATCAATCCAGTACATTTTAAAATATCTTAAAACAGAGCATTTTTATGAAAGCACAATAAGCATTAATAATATGCATTTAAATAAGTAATCTGCATTCTTTTTTCTTTTATGGAAATTAAAAAATAGCAAAAATCAATGTGATATATCTGGAATGTTTTTGTAAACAAACAATTACATACACTTTAAGTATGTATTGCAAAAACTTAGATTTTGCATTCACTTTACAAAAGGAAATATCAAAAACAATTCTAATTTTTACAAAATAAAAATGAAATTAAAACATTTTTAAAAGCACATATAAATGCAAAACACAGCTAAAGAAAAAGACAACCCCTAAATCTTAAAATTTTTTTTTTCATTTAACTTACCTTGTGAGATCTTAACTTTAGAGTCCTGTCTGTGCAGTTGTTCCAAACTCAGCGCTGATGGTGAGTTTTCTCTGTGAGTTTTTATAGTCTCAGTTATACACCCCTTACTCCAATCCCTGCCTTTGCTTTCTCTTACATCATTTCTGCAGATTTTCCACTGAACTTTTCCCCAAGTCTGTCTTCTCTCTCCTCTCTCTTTTTCCCTTTCTCCCTTTCACACTATCTATTATTTGGATCAAGTAAATTAAGTCACAGTGGGAGTTTGGGCTCTGGAAAATATAACTATGCATTTAATGTTGCATTTATCTTCAGCCTTATCACCTCTGCCTGGGGTTTATTCTAGCTCTGATTTCTACAGATCACAGTTAGGGTACAAAATGCACTGGGAGGTTGTTAAAAAATACAGTCACTGGGTATTTCAAAATCACATTTGGAAAGAGTAAAGTCAGAAATTTTAACTAATTTGTTGGTATATATTTTGGACTCCTAATTACATGGTCAGCTAGGAAAACGGTGAGCAGTTTCAGCCTCAGTCAGGTGCACCATGCTGTGCCAGTGAAACTGACAGCAGCTTCATAATTAACATTGCTATCCTGGGAAAGCTATCACTGACAAACCTATAAATACTGAACTGTGACATGTGGGCTATAAATGCAGATGCTGTAATCGTTCTTATCTTGCTCTTGTTCACCAGTATTTTAACATCCTTTCAAACCCAAACATTCTTTCTTCTGTCTGAAATTTTCCTTCGCTCTTAAAGCCCACTAATCACATTTGCATCCTTACACAGATAAATTACAAAAATGGAAGCGATGAAGTCCTTATGGTAGCATGCTATACTACTGGATCATTATCAGCTCATTTGACTCACTAATGAATCCCACTTGACAGATAAGGAAACTGGGGCTCAGCAAAATTAAATGGCTTCTTAAGCTCACATGGTGAGGAAGGAGCTGCAGAGCCAGATTTCAAACACTGATTTTTCTCCATTCCGTAGCTAGAACTTTTTTCCAGCTTCATTCTGCCTCACTATTTAAAAAACTTGAAAAGAGAATCCCAGCCAGCGTAGGTTTTTGCACAGATAGAAATAAGTTAGTTCTTTTTGGTTTTGTTTCAAAAGCCATTACAAATACTAATCACTAGGATTGGGACTATTACATGGTTAATTTGGATCTAGATGGGGGAACTGACCAAAGCCCACTGGATTGGTGGGACAGTAAAATGCTTCCTTTTTATGAAGGGTTTCCAGGGATAACATATGTCTCAACAAGCTTGAAATCTGAGTAGTTGGCAGTGATAGTTCACAAGTCCAGATAAAAATACAGCCTAATTGTGGATCCTTGTTTAGACATTACTGCCATTAAACAATTATGCTAGTTTGAATCCACATGATGGAAAACTCCCAATATAGATTTAACGGATGCATCACAATACCACCAGAAGCCAATATTCTTTGTCAAACCTCTGACCCTTATTTGAAATGCCTCTCTCAGCATGCTGACAAGTGATATCTGGGGCTGATTTATTCCAGATCTGTCCCTGCTTAGACAGCCCAAAGATTCCACCCTATTTGTGGATTTTGTTGACCTAATTCAAAAGTTTGACTTAACTGTTCTGGAGCAGTAGAAATAGCAACAATTTATTCCAGGAACACAACTATGGTACATTTAAGCCATTTTTACAGGCTTCCGTACGTTATATATCCCTCTACTTTTAACTTGTGCATTTGTACATAATAGAAAAATTCTTTTTCTTAAAATACCACAGAAGTGGGAACACAGTAATAAGTAGACAAAAGGAATAATCTTGGGAAATTGTGATGGTTAGGGGAAGACTAAAATGGAAAAGGGTAAAAATATTAACATCACATCTTCAGCAAACATACTATCATTTAATTTCCTTTAATAATCCCATCAAGGTTACTATTCATATACAACTAAGCAAAACTCCAAAACCCAAATGTCAAATGTGTCAAATAGATACCACAATTCCTAACATCTAAAAAATGATATGACTAGGAGTTGGCAGGATGATTAAATGTGCCACTGCCAATGTTAAGTCAAGTACACTGTTAAAACCAGCAATTGGATCATGGGAGAAAGATGTAACCATTTCCTTCAATAATGAGTACAATTTTGGGAATGAGGTGAGGCACTTTTTACTCTGTCCTGTATCTTTTCTATGTGTTAGAGTTGACTCAGTTAGTGCCAGAGAGTTTTGATTTCGTTATCTAGTTCTGGTGCTGTAGAAAATATACTTTGTGTGAGAACTGACCCATAGCTGACTCACCGGCAGGTTTTCAGAAGCAGTTAATCACAGAGGAGGAGCTTGCCCATCTGTCTCCTGTGGAGCAGCTGGTGGATTCAAAAGAGGAGCCTGCGGGATTGCAGTGCAGCATCTTATTGCAAGGCCACCAGAATTTACTTGAAAGTAATGAGGTAAAAAAGGATGACCAACTTGAGAGAGATTTAACAGATGAAAAATTTACAAAGGTGTGCGAAGGGAATAAAGGAATAAAAGGAGAGAGAAGTACTCTGGTCCAATAAGAACAAGACAACACAAAACTTAAAGGGTTAAAGGAATGATCGTGGTTACAAAAGTCCAGAAACAAACAGATTTGGTTAGAGAAGGTTACCAACCAAAAGTGTGACTTTTTCTTATCAAGAGAGACAGCCAGCAAAGAGCAAATCACAAAGAAGGAATGTGGGAACTTAATAACAGGCTTTCATTACACTTTGTTAAAGTCCTGCATTGTCCAGATCCAAATAGAAGGACACTGAAGGAGGCGAGCAAAAGAGACTCAGTATTATTTTATAATCTCAAAACTACTTAAATTGGATCCTCTGGGGGGATCAACATGGCTGAAAAAACAGACACAACCAGTAGTTTTATGATACACTTCCTAACATTTCTAATTTGATTCAGATTTACTGAAGTAATTTGTATACACAGAATTTGTAGTTTTAAGTTAGATGCACTTTGACAAATGTAACATGTAAATAACCTCCACTACAAAGTGCAGATAAGAATTTGAAATCTAATGGTATTTAGAGTTTCTGGAGCCATAAAGCTGATGTCTGTCTCAAATTATCTTCCTAAACTTTGAATTTAGAAATTTAATTGAAACTTTCCTTTGAAAAGAATCTTTAAAACAAGTAATTTTAGTTAGTACATATTTATTGCCTAAAGTACTGCGCTCTCTTACAGAATTAGTTATACGTGATTAAACTGACAATTATTCAAATATTAAATGAAAAGCTGTACTTTAAAATCTATCAATGGTTTCTTGCTTTTCAAGAAATGCTACCTAGACTTCTGCATGTCCACACATTGCTTTGTATTCGCTATTCAGGCATGGACTTCAAGGCAATGTAAAACTGTTAGAGATAAACTAAAATATTAAAACTGCATTGTAACTAGTTTGCATTGAGCCAATTTATTTTAGAAACAGATTAGCATCTATTTATGAATGTGAAAGAACTCGAAGAAACTGTATATGCTGAAATTTGTGGTTTGGCATTAAAAAAAGGAAAATAGAGAACATTTTTATTATCTCCAAAATTTCCTTCACATTCAGATTGTCAGATGTTGGAGGAAAGCAGAAGGTAAAATCTGACTTCTGCCTTGTCATTTGCCTTTTGCCTTCATCCCTTCATGCAGATTTGAGCATGTTGCTGAAGATGTCAGCATTTGACTTCTTTTAAGTGTTAAGATTTTTCTATAGTGTGAATGTATAACAATTTGCATATTTATTTACTAGTTGTTGAGGATTTGGATTGTTTTCAGTTTTGCCATTTATGAATAAAATTGATATAAAAATTAATGTAGAGGTTTTTGAGCAAATATGTGTTTTCATTTAGCCTGGAA
This sequence comes from Elephantulus edwardii, assembly GCF_000299155.1. Taxonomy (NCBI): domain Eukaryota; kingdom Metazoa; phylum Chordata; class Mammalia; order Macroscelidea; family Macroscelididae; genus Elephantulus; species Elephantulus edwardii. The sequence continues at coordinate 1,201,217 of NW_006399949.1, forward strand.
AATTCTTAAACACTATTGAGGATAGCTAAATCATAGCAAAAGTCTACATTTAACTTTACAGAAAATTTTCAAAATGTTTTTCAATAATAGCCTTACACTTTTATGTTCTCATCATCAATGGCTGGAAATCCCAGTTGTATAGTACTCTTGCTAAAATCTGACGTTGTATTTTTAAAAATTTAGTCATGATAATAAGTATGTTGCTATTCATCGGAGAGATGAACAATGACAAATGATGACAGAAGAAGAATTTATGTCTTTGAGTTGTGGTGCTGACGAAGGGTCTTGCACATACCATAGGCCACCAAGAAAATAAATAGATCTGTCTTGGAGAGGATGAAACCAAGTTTCTCCTTGGAAGCTAAGATTTTAAAGCTCTGTCTCTCATACTTTGGGCATGTGGCTAGGAAGGACTGATCCTTGGAGAAGGAGATCATGCTCAGAAGGGTGGAGGGATAGCACAGGAGAGGAAGATCCCAGATGATATGAATTGAAAAAGTGAACAGGGCAATGGAGTTGGTGTGTCAGAGTCAGACTGGCTCAGGACAGGGCAGTCTTCAAAGCTGTTTTACATTAGGTTGCTGTGAGTCATAGGCGACTCAATGGCACATAACAACAAAAAGTATGTATTTGAATTTTGAATGTCACAAATAGTAAGTTCTTAAGTAATAACTGAAAGGTTGGAATCCACCTAGAGGTACATCGAAGCAAAGTTGGTGACAGCCATGAAAATCCTGTAACTCTAGGAATGCAGAGGGTCACTACGACTTAGAATAGACTCAATGATAACAGCGTTTGGTCAATTTAACAAGAGTGTACTAGTATTTCATTATGCTTTAATTCTCATTTTCTAATGATGTTGACAATCTCTTCATGTACCTACCATTTGTGTATTTCCTTTGGTGACTTATTTGCATAATATTCAGGTACAAGAGGGTGTTTTTGACATATACTTTTAATGCTTTAAAGTTTATATCACTCCACGAGTTTCTTTCACAGACAATTTTTAAAAAAAATTTTTTTTGAACAAGTTCAACTTACCAATTTTTTACATTTTTATAGATTATGCTTTTTGCCCTTAAAAATTATTTCTTCATTCAAGGACATAGAGACTTTTCCTTATGCTTTCTTGCAGGCATTTATTTATTTATTTATTTTTTAATTTCTAGGATGAGTTTGTCAATTTGTACAAATGAGCTAGCTGAGCTTTTATTTGGCATTTCGAGGAACTGATGGACCAATTTGGAGACAATTGATATTCCAAACTTAACACATTTTTCTGATGCATAAATTGGTATATTTTTTTATTTAAATCTTCTTTGATTTAGCTTAAAAATTTCACTTTCAGCACATAAAACATCCACATGTTATTAAATTTAACTTACGTCATGGTTTTTGATACTACAAAGATTTAACTTTTAAATTTAAATTTCTAAAGAGAAACTCTCTAATAAGAGAGTTCTGGTAGTCTAGTGGTGAGAAACTTGGTTTCACCCTCTCCAAGACAGGATTATTTGCTTTCATGGTGGTCTATGGCATGTTCAAGACTCTTTTCCAGAGCCACAACTCAAAGGCATCAATTCTTCTGTCATCCTTAGTCATTGTCCAGCTCTATGGTGCATAGCAAGTAATGGCAAAGGCCATGACATGAATTAGGTGCACCTTAATCTCTAGACTAACACTGTTTCTACTCAGTACTCTGGAAAAGTCACTAACAGCAAATTTACCTAATGCAATTCGCCTTTTGCCTTCCTAACTGCTCATGCCAAGAGTGCTGATTATGGAGCTGAGAAAACTGCAACTCACAGCAACCCTATGTACAATAGTTCTAAAATCTGCTCTAGCTAGTGCCAATCTTATTGTCTCTGGCACACAAACTCCTATTACCCCAGTCACTGAATCAATCAATCTCATCCAGGGTCTTCCTCTCTTGAGCTGTCCCTCCACCCTCCCAAGCATGATGTCCCTCTCCAAGGACTGATCCTGCCTTGTAACATGTCCAAAGTATGTCAGACAAAGTTTCAGAATCCTTGTCTCCAAAGAGCAGCCCAGCTTCACCCTCTTTAGGATGAACCTGTTTGTTCTCCTAGCAGTCCATGGTATATGCAATACTCTTTTCAAGCACTACATCTCAAAGGCATCAATTTTTCTTCTATCATCCCTAGTCATTGTCTAGCACTCTGATGCATAACAAGAAATTGCAAAGGCCATGGCCTGGATCAGGTACATCTTAGTCTCCAGACTGACATCATTGCTCTTCATTACTTTGGAGAGGTCTCTGACAGCAGACTTTCTCAATATCATTTGTCTTTTAATTTCCTGGCTGCTAGTACCAAGAGTGTTGATTGTAGAGCCAAATAAACTGAAGCTGTTAATTATCTCAATCTCTTCACCATCTATCCTGATGCTGTCAGTCTGCCCAGTGCTGAGAATTTTTGTTTTCTTGATGTCGTGCTTCAATACATAATGAAGGCTGAAGTACTTGACCTTCTGCAAGCAGGGTTGTGTCACCTGCATAATGCAGATTGTTGACGAATCTATCTCCCTCCAATCCTGATGCCACATTTCTCCTCATAGAGCCCAGTCTCCTGGATAATTTGTTCTGCATACAGATTGAAAAGATATGGACATAGGGCACATCTCTGGCATACACCCTTCCCAGTTTTGAACCATGAAGTGTCTCCTTGCTTTGCAAGGAAAAACATTGTCCATCCATGGAGAAAGGAGGGGCAATCTCTTCCCTTGGTATTCAATGGTACACAATCAAAGTTGGGAAGGGTGTATGCCAGGGATGTGTCTTATCTCCATACCTTTTCAACCTGTATGCAAGGCAGACTATCCAAGAAGCCGGGATCTTTGAGGAGAAGTGTGGCATCAGGATTGGTGGAAGATCTATTAACAATCTGCATTATGCAGATGACACAACCCTGCTTGCCGAAACTGAGGAGGACCTCATGCACTTGCTGCCGAGGGTCAAGGACTGCAGCCTTCAGTATGGACTGAGGCTCAATGTCAAGAAGACAAAGATTCTCACCACTGGA
>NW_006399949.1:1207435-1219117 GCF_000299155.1 Elephantulus edwardii
TGGGATAATTGGGATGGGAGTGTCAGAGACAGTGCGATTGGCACAGGACAGAGCGGAGTTTAGGGCTGTTGTACATAGGGTCACTATGAGTTGCAGGCAACTCGACGGCACATAACAACAACAACATATCTATCTCTATCTCTATCTCTATCATCATCTCTATCTCTATCTCTATCTCTATCATCTATCTCTATCTCTATCTATCTCATCTCTATATCTATCTATCTATCATCTATCTATCTATCATCTATCTATCTATCTCTCTATCTATTATCTATCTATCTATCTATCTATCTATCTATCTATCTATCATCTATCTTCTATCATCATTCTATATCTATCTATATATCTATCTATCTATCCATCTTCTGGCATCTATCTATATCTATGTATCTGTTATCTATCAAGCTATTATCTATCTATCTATCTATCTATCTATCTATCTATCTATCTATCATCTATCTACTTTAAAAGGATGGGCAATCTCTCCAGTGGTAATAACTGCTGAAAATTTCTAGAGAGTGAGCTATAGCTAGGTTCTGACTTGATATCACACAGGAACATATTAGGGAGCAGCTCTGGTGATCCAGTGATAAAAAGCTGCGCTGCAATCCCAAAGGCACGTGGTTCAGTTCCAGTCAACCAACTGCTCTGTGGAAGAAAGATGAACACTCTCCTCCAGTGTGACTTACTGCCTCTGAAAGCCCATTGGAGGGTCAGGTATGGGTCAGTTCTGACTCAATGGTACCCAACAACAATAAACAACAACATTTTATATTAAATATACTTATCAACACTGTAACTCAAATGAACCAATGGTTTTTCGGTCTTTATTTTTCACTGCCTACCTTTCTCATCCGGAAGCAGGAGCGGCATCCACTTCCGAAATGGCTTGCCTCCGGAAACTCTATGTATGAATAGTGCTCAGGCCGTTCGTTCATAGGGTTGCTATGGGTCGTCTACACGTGACGGCATCAAACAGCAACAACAACAACCCTTCTCATGCACTGCCTAGCTATCTCTAGTGAAATTTTCAGAGTCTTTTCTGACATTCATTTTGGTCCCCCACACCCTTTTTGTAATGACCTTTTACTTTCTTCAGCAATAATATCATTGATATAATCACACAGTTCTTCTGGTCTTTAATAATTACTCTTCAATGCTTCAAATGCTGCTGTAATCTCAAAGGTGTGGTTCGAATGCACCAGATTCTCCACTGGAGAAGTAGGGACAATCTCTGCCTGTGCCAGTTGGACCGACTCGATAATACACGAAAACAACCAACCAACCAACCAACCAACCAACCAACCAAAAAAGTAAATTCTTCAAATGTATTTTTAAGATGATGTTTAGATTCAGATTGGTAGACTGATGTTTTAGTTTTCATAGACTTGTTTTAATTTTTTTCAGTATCAACTTGAACTTACACATGAGTAATTGATAGTTTGCTCCACAGTCAGCACTTGGCCTGCTTTTAACTGCTAATACTGAGCTTCTCCAAAAATTCCTTTCACAGTTGTAGTCAATCTATTCCTATGTATTCCATCATGTGAATTCTATGTGTACAGTGGTCATTTTTTTAAAAGATATTTAAAATGAATAAATAATTGAATGTCCAAAATTTGATTATTCTATTATTGTCCTCAATTTTATCACCAAATACTTTCCAACTACCATTCCTTCTTCATGGTTTCCAAGTTTTGTATTCTCGCCACTGATCATAAGTAATACATCTTGACTGCAGTTTTTGTGAATTTCAGATCGTGAAATTTAGTAAGAGTCATTTTCTTCCTCTTTGATTTTAGCTATTAGCACATATATTTGAATATTAGTCATACAACAGTTCTTCCTTAAAAGCGTTTGGGTAATATCCTATCACTCACAACTTTTTAGCTCAGTATAAAATCTGATATTATTTATCTATGAATGCAACACCATTTCTCTTCTGTTTTTCATTCCCAGCACAGTATACAAAGTGATTTTCTGATTCAAGTGGCCAATGTCAGGCCATCTTATCTCACTAATGCCTAGACATTTGATTTTTTATAAGTTCTAGTTTTTCAACACTTACACTTTTACATTTAATGTTCCAGCTATTAAATGATGTTTGCAGCTATTTCTCCCCATTTTGATCGACTTCAAATCTGGACTTTACCTCTGATACTGTAACTATCCATGATCCATTGTTATTCATAGGGTTTTCAGAAAACTATTATAAAGTTGTGAGTGATAGGATATTACCCAAACGCATTTAAGGAAGAACTGTTATATAATTAATATTCAAATATATGTGCTAATAGCTAAAATCAAAGAGGAAGAAAATGATTCTTAACTAAATTTCACGGTCTGAAATTCACAAAAACTGCTATTTAAGAAGTAAATGACCAATCCTGCTTTCTAGTTTGTCTTAATCTGGGAGCTCTGCTGAAACCCGTCCACCATGGGTAGCTCTTCTGGAATTTGACATACTACTGGTAAACTATTGTTAGCAACTCACCAGTTACTTTAGTATAGTAAACTGATTAACCAGTCCTGGTCTAATAAAAACAACTATAAAGTTATTAGCAATATGAAGATCATTCCCCCCAAACAACAAACTGACAAAGAAGTGTTGTACCTTTAACACCATATCAGGTATATGCGTATTATGTTGTCAGATTCAGTTGAAGCCAGTGGTAACATGGTAGGTTGAGGCCCCAGATATGTATCGAAGTGTTCTAGCTAAGACCCATGGCTGGGATGTTGGGGTAAAGCCTTGCATCTGATGATGTCTCTGTTGAATTTTTGATGCTGGTGTTCTATACGAGGCTCAAAAGCTAAAAGCTCAAGAAAAAGCTGACTTCCAGGCCAAGAAAAGGGTGGGGTTTTGGGAAAAGCTGATTTTCATGCTGATCTTGGTTTAAGTCTAAGAGGCCTAACAAAGGGCTGTGCTGTCCAAAAGCCTTGCTTCTGGGCCAATCCTATTCTAAACCTAAATGGCCAAGAAAAGGGGGCAGGGTGAGTGTTGTAGAAAAAAAGTTTATCAGAGATCAATGTCCAGTTAATGGTAAAGTCGGTATTTTATAAACACAATTTTTCTAACATTAAACTCTGTCTTCTTAATCATTATGCAGCATTGCATTTCCATTTAATCAAGCAACAACTTTACAAGATTAATGATCTGCACTTATAAAAATTGCAGCCTTGGAAATCCAACTGAAAGTGGCTCTAATTTGCAACAACTCTGTATACAGTAGTGAGTTTGCTTTGATCTATTGATTGATTGATTGATTGATTAGTATAATACAATCCCTTTGAGTTGGAAACACACACCCTTAAGCACCAGCTGTTCCTCAGGAGAAAGATGCTCATTTATTTTCTGCCTGTGCAATTTATAGCTTCTGCAAATCTGCTGGAGGGTCAAGTCCAATTGAAGGTAATGAACTGAGTTGAGTTGATTGCATTATAGATTATTATAGGCTAGATTATACAAAGTTTATGCATGCAAAATAGCTAGAAAGTGTTTCAGAATGTGTGTCAAGAACAAAGTTTCTAAACAAGTTAATCTAAAAAATAATTTTGAAGTATAAAGATGTTTGGAGAAAAAAATCCAAATTTTTAATTTGGAGATTTATAGTAATTATCCTAAATTATCCTAAATTACAGGATAATTAATATAAATATATAAATTATAGGAGGACAGATTTGAACTAAATTAAGAAACATTTCTATATATGTTTTATGTAATACTTTTGACAAAGAAATAAATTATCTAAAAGAATAATGAACTCTTACATTAAGAAGAATTTGTGCAAAGATGGATCTGTCAGTGGTACTGAAGAATTCTCATGTTGAGAGGCAAGTTAGACTACAGAAATAGTAATGTTGTTCTAAGCTTTGTAATTCCACAAACAAAGATGAAAATTTGGATCAAATTTATAGTCAAACAGGTAAAAAATGGTTCAGACATCTCTTCATGTATTGATCAAATTTATTACTATAGGGAAGTTACAAAACATAAAGCATGTATTTGGTATGATTATCTGACAAACTGGGCAGAATTTTTTAAAAATCTATTTTTTTTTTTGTTAATAGTTAATTTACATCTTGTTAAATAATTTAAATCCTCAAACCAAACTCATTGCTGTAAAATTGATTCCAACCCATGGAGAACCAGTAGGACATATAATTGCTCTATAAAATTGTGAGGGCTGTAAGGAAGAAACTGCTGTATTTTTAATCAGTTCAAGCTGTCAACCTTTTGATTAGTTGCCAAATGCTTAACTACTGAACCACCAAGGCTACTTTAAATAAAATGTACTGTTTAAATAAAACATTTATGTAATGTTTTACTTAATAATTGATCTTGCTTGCATTGGAAATACTTTACTACAGCTTCTCATGTAATTACAAATGTTGCAGTTGTAATATGGTGGTACATTGGTTTGAATGTGAATAAAAATCCTAGGCAAACATAAATCTTACCAGATTTTATTTCTTTCTCTGGCAAAGTCCATAATCTGGTTAGTTGTTAATAAAAAAGTTTTCCTCTAACAACTCCACAGGAGGAAATGACGATTTTCTTTAACAGAGAAACCTATTCTTAGGAATTGACAGGATGACTAAGGTCATTTTTTGAGGGAGGAGTTATATTAATTAGCAATTTACTCAAAACAAGGACAAATGGCTCTAGAGTCATAATCTTCTTTTAGTAATGTTTATTTTAGTAGTATAATCTTTCTTCTTTTAGTGCTGATTCAACTAAACTATTTTCTCTGTTATTATTTATTTATTTGAATAATAAAATCAAATTGAAGGAGAAAGAAAAAATGTTATTTTTTTTTCAACTCTAAATTCCTTATCCTTTCAAGTTTCCATTTAGAAGACATATTCAGAATTCAGTGCTTCCTTTTGAGGGTTAGAAATTTTTTAAAAAAGTATATTAATAACCTGTTGAATGCACGCTATAAGTCATATACAATTTTACAGGGTTTTAAATGTCATACTTAATTTAACCAATACAAGAATTCCACAAATAAGTCTCTTGTTGTCCTGTGTTTGAAAATAGGAACATTGAGACAGAGAGAGGCTGATGAACAGATTCTGTGTGATACTGTTGTTATGGCCATTGAGTCACCTGTGACCCATAGTGACCCTGTATATAGCAGCTTTGAACCCTGCCCTGTCCTAAGCCAGTCTCACTAATTCCAACACACTAACCCCCATTGATCCAGGTACTGTATCAATCTATCTCATACGAAGTTTTCCTCTCCTGCACTGTCCTCCAACCCTTCCAAGCATGATGTCTTTCTTCAAGGACCAGACTGTCCTGTCCATATGCCTAAAGTATGTGAGATGGAGCTTCAAAATCCTAGCCTCCAAGGAGAAACTTGGTTTCATTATCTCCAAGACAGAACTATTTGTTTTCTTGGCAGTCCATGACTCCAGCATCTCAATTCAAAGGTATTGATTCTTCTTCTGTTATGCTTAGTCATTGTTTAGCTCTCTGACACATAGCAAGTAATTGAGAAGAACATGGCCTGGATTTGGCACACCTTAGTCTCTAGACTTAGGTCGTTGCTTTTTAATACTCTGTAGATGTCCTTGACAGTAGATTTTTTCCCCAATGTGATTTGTCTTTTGATTTCCTGACTGCTGGTGTTAAGGGTGGTGAAAGAGAGGAGAGAACTGGGGAAGGGGGGAGGGATGGGCAGGGAGAGAAGTGCAGCAATGAATGAATGGAAATCCAAAATCTCTGTAAATGTTCACTAAAATTATTTAAAAAAAAGAGTGGTAATGGTGGGAGCCAAGCAAACTATAATTATTAGCAACCTCTATCTCCTCCATCTATCATGGTTCTGCCAATTGGCTCAGTGGAGAGAATCTTTGTCTTCTTGATGTTGTCAATTCATATTGAAGACTATAGTCTTGACCTTCTGCAGCAAGAGCTTCGGGTATTCTTCAATTTCAGTGAGCAAAGTTGTGTCATCTGCATATGGAAGGTTATTCATGAGTCTTCCTCCAATCCTGATGCCACATTCCTCTGCATAAAGCCCTGCTTCCCAAATGATCTGTTTTGCATATAGATTGAAAAGGTTTGGAGAAAGGATGTGTCCCTGATGTACTCCTTTCCTCATTTTGAACCATGCAGTGTTTCCTTCTTCTGTTCTTTGAACTGCTTCCTGGTCCAAGTATAGGTTTCACAATCAAGTGCTCTGGTATTCCCATCTTCCTCAAGGTTAGACACAATTTGTTTTGATCCACACAGTCAAATGCCTTTACATAGTCAATGAAACACAAACAGATATTCCTCTGGTTCTTTGCTTTCTGCCAAGATCTATCTGACATTGGCAATAATATCTCTACTGCCATGACCTCTTCTAAACCCAGCTTGTATTTCTGATGCAGAAGCAAGATAAATTTGCCTTTGCTCTTTATTTATAAAGTATAGTCTAGCAGGGAGATATGTCCAGTTAGTCTACCACTAGGTTTAAGTCAGAAAAAAATATTGTGAATCAGTGAGACTTAATTCTTTACTCAGAACATATTTATACGAGAGTAATTTCCTTAGAAGTATTTTCTTATCTAGACTATATACATTTCCTCTTGCATCCCCCACCCCCAATAGTCACACACAACTCATCAGTATCTAATCTTTTTATGGCTTTGAGCTTTGGGGGTGGGTAGTGGGGGGAGCCATTTAATAAGAGCACACAAGTTGTCCTTCCTTCTTGCATAACGATCATATAATTCATGAAGATGGACTCTCTGAAGAAGAATGCAGCACCAGAGTTGGAGGAAGACACAACAGCAACAACCTGCTTTATGCAGAAGACACAATCTTACTTACTGAAAGTAAGGAGGACTTGAGAAGCTTGCTGCAGAAGATCAAATATTTCAGGCTTTAATATGAATTACATTTCAATATCAAGAAAACAAAGGTCCTCACCATTCGGCCAATAAGCAACATCATAAGAGATGGAGAAAATATTGCAAAGGTCAATTATTTCACCTTTCTTGGATCAGCCATCAACACCTTTGTTACTAGCGTTCAGGAGATCAGAAGACATATATCACTGGGAAAAGTCTACTGTCAGGGGCTTCTCCAAAATATTGAACACCAGTGATGTCAATTTGGACATTAAGGTGTGCCTGATTTGGGCCTGGTCTTTCCAGTCACTTACTATGTTTCCAACAGCTGGATAAAGAGTAAGAATGACAGAAGAAGAATTGATGCTTTTAAGTTGTGGTGTTGGAGAAGAGTGCTAACTATCCTATGGACTGTCAAAATTACACAGAGACATGTCTTGGAGAAAGTGTAGCCAAGTGCTCCTAAAAACCAAAGATGAAGAAGCTTTAGCTCTCATACTTTGGTCATGTTGCTAGGAGAGAGATATCGTGCTTGGAAAGGTGGAAGGAGGGTCAGTGAAAGAGAGCAAGACCCCAGGTGAGATAGACTGACACAATGACAGCAGCAATGGGCTCAAGTATGTTAAAGACAGTGAGAATGGTGCAGGCTAAGACAGAGTTCAGATCTGTTGTTCATAAGATCTCTTTATGTTGTACTAGACTTGAGGCAACCTACCTACCTGAATCCACTATTTTGTGCTTCATCTCCACAAATATATCCCTAGAGTCTTTGTATCAAGGTTTTACAAAGTCACTGAGTAAGATAAAACATTGGTATAGTAGAGCTTATTTCCTCTAGGATTTTCAAACTGATGGTATTTCAGTGTGATTGGTGCTATACAAGTAGTATGAAAAACAGTTTTATGGAAGCATATTTCAAACATTATTTGAGAGATTTACCTTCTGTCATATTATTTTAGTTGCCAGGGTGCCTGAAGAGTGGTTGACAGATCTCACCTTAACATTTAGTATGTCCACACATGGTTTTTGAATAAAATATGTATCTTACCATCATACGCCAAGACTAGAAGAGGGTTTAAATGCCACAGTATTGAAATCATAAATAGATAAAAGAAATTTTTTTCTTTCTTTCTTATTTCTCTTCTCAGATTTATATTCTGTTCCAGCTTCCATAAAAGTAAAACAAAATAATAAAAATTGAGGCTATAAATCAAGTTTCAAGTTTAAAATTGTCTTATATGCAATTATAACTACTAGTTAATAATTTAAATAGAAATCACTATTTTCCTCAATAGAAAACACACAAGTGTATCCTTACTCATATATATTAGGACTCAATGGGGTGGAGTCACAACTAGCTTATAGTGGACCTTCCAATGAATTTTTGAAGTGAAATAATGCAGAAGGAGATTACCCATCTTTCTCCCATAGAGCCTTTGGCAAATTTGAACCACCAGAGTAGAATGACCTTCAAGACACCAGTGCAAATCCCTGTGGGCTACACTAATGAAGTTGCCTTTTATTTTAGGTTATGAGGAATTCTTGTTTCCTATTTTTTACATGCATCCTTTAAGTATTTGTACTGAACTTTGCTTGATACCTAAAATAAACTTTAATTCATTCCTGAGCCAAATGTTACTGGAACTCAGTTCTAAAGCTAATAACAATGTGGGTTTTGTAACATGAAGTTGAATGTAAGGATAGAGCTTAACCTTGTAACAAAAATTTGCTAAAAATGATATATTGCTGTAAGCAAAGACACCACTTTCTTTTCTGCCCTTTAATACTTTTCCATCTTCTTCTAGTTCTCTCTGAGCAACACTGGAGCTCTATAATTTTGATTTTTTTTTGACTCGTGCTTCAGGCCTGGGGTATAACAACATAAAAATATCATTAAATATCTGGAAGAAAAATTAATTTCATTATTACAAATTCCTTGCCTCTGGAAACTATGAACATAGAGAAACAATGAAAGTTACCCAAGCGCTCAGGTCTTTCGTTCACAGGGTCACTATGAGTCATTTATGACTCAACAGCACTTAACAACAACAAAAACAATAATTGGCATAAACCAAATTAACAAAAAGAAGAAGGCCCTCAAAATGAAAAAAAAAGTAAATTTTTAAATTTATTGAGCAAGACATGTTTCCTTTAATTATCTTAGGCATGTGTCTTTTGGAACAACACTATAAAAACGAATTTATTGCAACTTGTCTGGTAGGATAAATATCTATTTGCTGATTTGACTATACTTATTTTAGTCTAAGCAATTTAATTAGATTCCTTTAGCTTATGGAGCAGAAAATGTGACATGGGGGCACAGGAATGTGAGCGTCTTCTTGAAAGGGCCAGTTGTTGTTGTTAGGTGCCCTTGAGTCAAGCATGACTCATTGCGACTCTGTGAACAAAAGATCTGAACCCTGTTCTGTCCTGCACCATCCTCACACTTCCTGACACACAAGAGTCCATTGCAGCAGTTACCATGTCAATCCACTTGGTTAAGGGTCTTGCTCTCCTTTGCCAATTCTCCATCCTTTCAAACATCATGTTCCTCTCCAAGGAAGAGCACCTCCTAGCAATATGACCCAAGTATGTGGGTGAATTCTCATACTTCTTGCCTCCAAAGAGCACTCCGGCTGCACCATCTCCAAGACATAGCTGTTCATTCTCTTTGCCATCCGTGGGATGTGCAGTGCTCTTCTCCAACATCCCAAAGACATCAATTCTTTTTGTCTCATTCTTATTCATTGTTCCGGTCCTGGATACATAGCTGGTAATTGGAAAAAATATGGCCTGAATCAGATGTGCCTTAGTCCTCAAAATGACATTACTCCTCAACAATTTGGAAAGGTCCCTGGTCTCTGCATATTTTCTCAGTGCAATGCGTCTCCTTATTTCCTGATTACTTGTACCAAGGGTGTTAATTGTGGATCCAAGCAAGATGGAGCTGTTGACAGTTTCAACCTCCTCTCCATTCATCATTACACTGCCTATTGGTTCACTGGTAAAAATCTTTGTTTTCTTAATATTGAGACACAATCCATACTGAATGCTGCCTTCCTTGATCTTCTGCAACAAGTGCTTCAAGTCCTCCTCACTTTCAGCAAGTAAGGTTGTGTCATCTGCATGACACAGGTTATTGATGAGTCTCCCTCCAATCCTAATGCCACATTCCTCTTCCTAGAGTCCAGCTTCTCTGATTATTTGGTCAGCATATAGATTGAATGGGAATGGAGAGAGAATATAACTCTGAAGCACTTCTTTCCCAACCCTAAACCTTGTAGTGTTCCCCTGCTCCGTTCGCACAATATCCTCCTGCTTCAGGAATGGGTTCTGCATGAGCACAATTAAGCGCTCTGGGATTCCCATCCTTCTCAATGTCAGCTATGAGCTGTCATGATCCATACAGTCAAACACCTTTGAATAGTCAATAAAGCACAGACATTCTTTTGGTATTCCTCACTTTCAGCCAGAATCCATCTGACATCATCAACAATGGCGTACCTGTTGCCACACCCTCTTCTAAATCCTGCTTGAATTTCTGGCAGTTCCTTACCTATGTACTGTTCCAGCCATTTAGGCTGAAAAAATTAAAATAATTCTACAGAAACCAACATATGATCATGAATGAATTCCATCTGAATTTCATGATCTTAAGAATAGGTTTGAAGCATTGAATACCAATGATAGAAGACCAGATGAATTGTGGGATGATATCAAGGATATCATTCATGAAGAAAGCAAAAGGTCATTACAAAGCAGAAGAGAAAGAAAACATCAAAATGAATATCAGAAGAGACTCTAAAGACTGCACTGGAGCATCAAGAAGCTAAATCTAAAGGAAAATATGTGAAAATGAAAGAGCTGAATGGACAATTTCAAAGGGCAGCTTGGGAGGACAAGGAAAGGTATTATAATGGAATATTCAGAGAGCTGGAATTGGAGGATAAAAAGGGAAGAACTTGCTCTTCATTTCTCAAGCTGAAATAACTGTAAAACAAATTTAAGCCTCATGTCACAATATTGAAAGATGCTGTGGGCAAGATATTGAACCACCTAGAAACTATCAAAATAAGATGGAAGGAATACTCACTGTACTAGAAAGAATTTATGTAAGAAATGACATTCTTATAATTGGTATAGCACTGGTCTGTTTCTTTCCATTTGCTCTAGAGAGGTAACTCATGGTTGCTGTGATACTGAACACTGTGACACTGATGTGTCAAATGTGATAATGGTTACCCATCATGGACAGTGTTTGGTGGAGCTCCCTGATCAAAACAAGCTTGGAAGCAGGAGTGGCATCCGCTTCCAAAACAGCTTGTCTCCGGAAATCCTATGAACTTAGAGAAATGAAGAAACTTACCCAAGTGTTCAGGTCTTTGGTTCATAGTTTCGCTGTAAGTCATCTACGACTTGATGGGTCTTAACAACAACAACAACAACAACAACAATGACTACCATATGAACAGGAACCAATAATGGTAATTAAGGAGGAAGAAGAAGCTGCAAGAAAGGCATTGGCAAAATATAAGGCCCAAGGAAAAGATGCTATACCAAGTGATTTGTTTCAATTAACAGATGCAGCCTTGGATACACTTACCAGTCTATACTAGGAAAATTGGAGTATAACTGTCTGGCTAACAGATTGGAAGAGATCCATATTTTTTTCCATTACCAAGAAAGGTGATCCTGTGCCCATTTTTCTATTGGATTATTTACCTTTATCTTGTTGTGGTGCTCAAGTATTTAATAAATTCTAGATATAAGTCCCTTATCTGATATGGTATTACCAAATACTTTTTCCCAGTCAGTGGCTTCCCTTTTTACCCT
>NW_006399949.1:1221337-1235092 GCF_000299155.1 Elephantulus edwardii
AGAGCCCTTAGCCCAGCCTCATGGTGCCTCTAGAGCCACACCAGAAGCAAGAGATTTGTGTATTAATTGTTGATTCATAGACTTTACTCTTGATTATTTTACCAAGGTATGTTAGGGAAATAAATTTGAGAGTAGTGGAAAAATATCTCGCAACTAAAGTCCAGGTTTAGCCCAGTAGTTTCAAGCCAGATTAGAAGCAAAACACAATTCCTTAATTAGTAAAAGTCTCAGCTCAGTTCAGTAGCATAAATTCAAATCAACCAGCAAGTTTTGCCTCAGAGCAGTTTTGAGTCAGATTCTCCTTAATTATCTGGTAAGTACAGAAAACCCTTTAACTTTGGCCTTTATCTCAGGGGTCCTCTGGTTTACACCTTGTCACAGTTTCTCCACAGCAACGCCAGTCTCTCCACCACTATCATCTAGGTCTTGCTCACACCAGTGTCATGCTCTAGTCTCCCTCAAGTCTTGCTGCTCAGTGTGGGAAGAACTCTCTCTCTCTTTTAGCCTGGTCTCACAGTAGTTGATGATTTGCAAAACCACGTGTCTGCAGTTAAGGTAGCTGGAGTCCAGAGTGGATTAAGGTAATGGCTGGAAAAAGCCAACTTTAGGCTAGCACTGTACCTTTTTTAATAATTGGAGGGTGTTATTCGGACTGCAAGTAGTCATGCTCATGTAGTTTATAAAGGGTTTAGCAGCTAATTAAAACTTGGCAATTTGAACTGACTGGAGATGGAGCAGTTTGTCTTCATAAAGATTCACAGGCTTGAAAAACTTTATAAGTTTCTATGAATTCATGTGAATCATAATTGACTTGCTATCAGAAAGTTTGGTAAATGAGTGTCTAGGCAAACATAATGGAAACAAAATGGCTCATTTACTTGCATCTTTTCAAAATATAAGCTAATAATAATACTAATCACAAATGTTTTAAGTGGTAATTTAAAGTTGGGCACTTTGTTAATAGTGTTATAGTCATTAGCACTCACAGTAATTTTAAGAAATGGATGATTCATTAGTTATAAACAGGATAACTGCTTATAACTGGTATACAGTACTTATATGTCTTTTCAGAGCTTATACAACTAGTAAGTGGTAGAGTATTATTAATCCAGGATGTATCCAGAGCACAAATTTTGAGCCACATATTATAGATTTGTTAAGTGTTACTAAGTTCTACTTAACTTTTAATGAATTTCCCATACAATTAAAATAACCTCCCTCAAATTACTCAACTATGTTTTCCTTCCTTTCTTCTTCTGTTCCTTCTTTCCCCCTTTCTATATTTATTTCCATCTATTCCTCCTGTTTGCTTTTTAAAATTTTTTTCCTATAGAAATGCCTTTGTGTTCAGGTAAAGAGAATATTTGGAAAGGTATATGGGAAAGGATAATGGGGCAATGGGTGCTAATATGCCAGAATTAGTGAGACTGACTCAGGACAGGGAAGAGTTCAGAGCTGCTGGACATAGGGTTGCTATGCATTGAAGGTGACTCAACGGCACTTAACAACAATAACATACTGTGACAGGTTTGGAGGCAGGAGTGGCATCCACTTCCTAAACAACATGCCTCCGGAAACGATATGAACTTTGATAAATGTCAATAGCTGTAAAGGGGCTTCAGGCCTTTTGTTCAATAGGGTCACTATGAGTAGTGCTCGACTTGAAGGCAATCAACAACAACAACATAGCCAGAGTTTCTATCTAGATATTTATATTTCAATGTTTTAAGTTGTGGTGATGCAAATACTGAATATTCTACACACACACACTTCTCCATACTGAATGTATATTATTGTTGTTAGGCGCTGTTGAGTCAAGTACGAATCTTAGAAACCTTATGAACAACACATCTGTACTCTGTCCTATGCTGTGCCATCCTTAACGTCTTTGACATATTTGAGCCAATTGTTGCAGTCACTTGTCAACTCATCTTGTTGAGGGTCTTTCTCTCTTTTGCTGACCCTACACTTTTCTAAGCATAATGTCCCTCTCCAAGGAATAACCTCTCCTATCAACATGTCCAATGTATGAGAGATGAAATTTTTTTCATCTTTGCCTCCAAGGAGCACCCTGGTTACAATTTCTCCAAAACATTCCTGTTTGGTTTTTCTGGTTTGGTTTTTTTTTTGTTTGTTTGTTTTTGGCAGCTCATGGGATATTCAGTATTCTTTTAAAACATCACAGTTCAAAGGCATAAATTCTTTTTCTGTCATCCCTATGCACTGTCCACCTCTCAGACACATAGCGAGTGTTTAAAAAAATGGCCTAATTTGACAAAATTCAACACCTCTTACTGATAAAGACACTCAGCAAAATTGGAATAGAAGGGAATTTCCTCAACATAGCAAAAAGTATGCAAAACCAAGAGCTAATATTATTCTCAATGGAGAAAGACTGAAAGCATTTTCCTTGCGAATAGGCATCAAACAAGGATGCCCATTGTCACCACTTCTATTCAATGTTGTATTAAAACTACTTGCCAGGACAATATGACAAGAGAAGGAAATAAAAGGTATCTGCATAGAAAAGGTTAAAAAACCATGATAGATGGAGAAGAGTTTGAGGTTGTTAGCAATTACAGCTTGCCCGGATCCACAATCAACACCAACAATCAGGAAATCAAAAGACGAATTACACTGGGAAAATCTGCTGTTATGGACCTCTCCAGAGTGCTGGAAAGCAACGATGTCAGTCTAGAGACAAAGGTGTATCTAATCCAGGTCATGGTCTTCACAATTACTTGTTGTGCTTCAGAGAACTGGACAATGACTAAGGATGACAGAAGAAGAATAGATGCCTTCAAGTTGTGATGCTGGAGAAGAGTCTTAAACATACCATGGACTGCCAAGGAAGCAAATAGGTCTGTCTTGGATAGAGTGAAAGCAAGTGTCTCCTTAGAGGCTAGGTTTTGAAGCTCCATCTCACATACATTGGGCACATGGCCAAGGGTGACTGTTTCTTGGAGAAGGACATCATGCTCACAAGGGCGAGGGACAGCATAGGAAAGGAAGATCCTGGATGAGGTGAATTTATACAGTATCTGGAGCAAGGTTGGTTGGTGTGTCTAATATCAGTGAGACTTCCTCAGGACAGGGAAGGGTTCAGAACTGCTGTATGTAGGGTAGCTATACATTGCAGATGACACAATGGCACAAAACAACAACAATATATTATATTGGGTCCTTTTAATTTTTTTTTTTTAATTTAAGCCTCTTGTTTAGCATCAACAAGACCTTGGAGAGGGCCTTTGTATCTGAAATTTGGTTGTTATTATATTTTGGAGGAACGGTCTTCTAAGTGGTACAGCATTCTTCTATCAATATGCTGTACTAAGGTAACCTGGGGTTGCTGTGATGCTGAACACTGTGCCATTGGGATGTCAAATGACATAACGATTACCCATGAGGGACAGTGTTTGGCGGAGCTCTCAGTTTAAGACAGGTTTGGAAGCAAGAATGGCATCTAATTCCTAAACAGCATGCCTTTGGAAACTCCATGAACTTTGATAAATGATGATGGTTATAAAAAGGCTTCAGGCCTTTTTTTCATAGGGTTGGTATGAGTCATGCTTGACTGGACAGAAAGCATCAATAACAACAACATGCGCAGATGATAAAATAATTTACACAGAAAGCCCCAAGGACTCAACAACAGCAACAATAACAAAAACTCTTAATGCTAGCAGACCAATTTAGTACAGTGGCAGGATATAAAATGAATATCCCAAAATCAATATGATTCCTCTACAGTAACAAGGAGAACTCAGAAATAATGAAAGCAATACCATTTACAAGAGCCAACCACAAATTGAGATTCTTGGGAGTGAACCTAACTAGAGAAAGACCTTACGAAGAAAACTATAGAATATTTCCATGAGACACAATAAATAAGTGGGAAGATATGCCCTGTTCATGGATGTTGTTGTTGTTGTTATGTGCCATCGAGTCGTTTCCGACTCATAGCGACCCTAAGATATGCCCTGTTCATGGATGTTGTTGTTGTTGTTATGTGCCATCGAGTCGTTTCCGACTCATAGCGACCCTAAGATATGCCCTGTTCATGGATGTTGTTGTTGTTGTTATGTGCCATCGAGTCGTTTCCGACTCATAGCAACCCTATGCACAACAGCTCTAAACCCTGCCCTATCCTGCGCCAACCGCACCGCCTCCGACACATCCATGTTCACGGATAGAAAGACTCAATATTGTGAAAATGACAATCCTATCAAAAGCAAATAACATGTTCAACACAATCCTAATACAGATACAAAATTCCTTTTTCAAGGAGATTAAAAGGGATATTGTCAAGTTTATTTGGAGAGGGAAGAAGACCTCGAATAAGCAAAGCAATTCTGAAAGACAAAAATAAGTGGGAGGCATAGCACTCCCTGAGCTTAAAACCTACTACACAGTGGTAGTGACCAAAACAGTATGGTACTGGTACAATGACCAAAGGAGCCAAATTGAGAGCCCAGAAATGGACCCCATTTCTTTTGGTCAACTGATATTCAATAAGGAAATCAAACCAATCAAGTGGGGAAATGACAACCTTTTCAACAAATGATGTTGGCAAAACTGGACTGTTACCTACCTTAAGAAAGCTGAAATAGGACCCATGTCTCACACCATACACAAAAATAAACTCAAAATGGATCAAAGACCTCAGAGTAAAGCCCGAAACCATAAAGTTCATCAGAGACAAACTGAGATCAAGCTTAGAAGTCCTAATCTATGGTATAAAGAGACTGCCAAATACAGATTGCCAAATGCACAATCTGAAGAGCATAAAATTGATGATTGGGACCTTCTAAAGATCTCTGTGCACATCAAAACTTTTTCCAGCAGAGTGAAAAGAAAACTTATTGATTGGGGGGAAAAATTGGCAATACTGTTTTCTGACAATGGTCTCATATCAAAAGTCTAGAAAATCCTACAGGGCCTACACACACACACACACACACACACACACACACACACACACACACACAAAGTGACTGATCACACATTACAAAATTACCCACAGAATGATTTTGCATAGACGAGGATATACGGATGGCCAACAGACACATGAAGAAATGCTCCAAATCACTGGCAATAGAAAGATGCAAATCAAAACCACAATGAGATACCATCTTACTCTAGTAGCAGTGACAAAGTTTATCAGGACAGAAACTAATAAGTGTTGGAGAGGATGTGGTGAGATAGGAACTCTTATACACTGTTGGTGGGATTGTAAAATGAGACAACCACTTTGGAAAGCAGTTTGGCATTTCCTCAGAAAGCTGAACATAGAAATTCCATATAACTCATCTATTCCACTGTTTGGAATATATCCTGAGAACTGAGTCACAAACGGAGGCTTATACTTCAATGTTCATAACAGCATTATTCACCCGTATAAAAACATGGAAACAGCCCAAAAGTCCAACCACAACCGAATGGATTGACAAATTATGGTACATTCACATGATGGAATATTACGCAGCATGCAGGAGCAACGATTTTTCAAATCATTACCTAACATGGGAGGGACTGGAAAGCATTATGAATTAAAGTAACTCAGTCCCATAAGGACAAATACTCTAAAAGACCATTATTGTACAAATAGATAACTAGTAAAATGTGCATGAGAATTTAAGAGGGGGTGGGGGAAGCACATGGATGAGGATGGGTCGAGGGTGTTATCATAGGGTTACACAATTTGATGGGCCGAGGGATGGGATAAGGAAATGGGATCTGGTGTAAAATCTCAGTGTATACCAAATTTGTAAGTAAACCAGAATAGAAGAAAAAGGTTTTGTATTTTTTTTAAACAACAACAACAACACAATATGATTTAAATCAGGTACACCTTAGTCTTCAAACACACATCATTGTTCTTTAGTAATTTAGACAGGTTCCTGGATGCAGACTTCCCAGTACAATATGTCTCCTGACCTCTTGACTGCTGGAACTAAGGGTGTTGACTGTGGATGCAAGCAAGATGAAACCACTGAGAACTTTAATCTTTTTTCCATCTATCACGATCTAGCCTATTGGTCCAGGGGTAAGAATTTTTGTTTTCTTTTTTAATTGTGAAAAACATGTAGGGGGATACAAGGAGGTGAGGGTTGGGAGCAAAAGGATGAGGAAGGGCAGGGATGAGATTGCAGGGATGCAGTTGCAGGGCTGCACAATTTGGTGGGTGGGGGGAGTAGGTGGAGGAAATAAAAAAGATCCCGTGGGGACCAGACAATACAGGGCAATGGTAAGCATAGTCAAATGGTGATAAAACAAACTGTCTTATTCACTTGTGGGTTTCTCATTTGGGAATGGGGCACAGACTCTCTGACTTCTTCATGCTGAACAGGGGCATTGATGTGAAGGGGGTAAGGGAGCCCACTTTATTACCTTACTGGTGGTCCTGGATTAAAGTTGCTTGCCTTCTTGTTCTGTTAGAAGATATTTTCCTGATATTTACTCCCCTCTGTACTACAAAGTGTTTTCCAAGGTGAGTCCAGTGGGGATGGCTGACTGAACCCTGAGGCTCCATTGTTCCTTAGCTGGCAGTTGTAGTTCCTTTTTGTCTCGGGAACTGGGTTCAGGGTCAGGTCTGGAGTAAAACTCAGTATTAAGGTTACCTATAGGAAAAGGAGCAAACATAGAGAGAACAAACTAGTGAGTTACAAATAGAAGGGCTTTGGGGGTATTACTTACGGGTGTACTGGGGGAGAAGGTGGAAAAAAGTAGCCTAGATAAAATTCTCTGTACACCCTAGGCAGTTTTTTCTATCCAGGAGTAAGATGGCACAATCCGGGGCCGAGGAGCTCACCCCGAGGGCCAGATGGCTCCTCCCAGGGCCAGGTGTCTCGCTCTGAGGGCCAGGTGGCTCTCCCTGCCACCTTTCCACTCCAGGTTGCCCCCCCACCCCTGAGGGCCAGGAGGCTTCCCCCCAGGTGGATCCCCCCAAGGGCAAGGTGGCTCCCCCCCCCAGGGCCAGATGGCTGCACCTCCCCCTTTACAAATGGAGAAGGGGACCTGAGAGTGGTGAACAGACCCTCCCCATGTCCAAACAGTTCTTTGCAGAGGCAGTCAACAGATCAAAATATGTGGTGCACTGAGGATATCTGCTGTCTCAGACATGCTACCACTGTTAAGTGTCACTCATAGTGACTCCAAACAATTCATTGTATCGGTGATCCTCTTCTCAAGCCTATCCAAGGAAATCTCAACTGACAGAGAGAGGCTTGTGGAAACATTCACCTCTCGCCATGGCATTGCTGCTGCCACCGCAGCCACCGCACCTCCATTCCCGCTCTTGCACTGGGGGTCCAGGCCCCAGGCTGTGTGGGGGCTCAGCCACAACAGCCATGGGGCCCAGTGCTCGCCACCTAGTCTAAGCTAAGGGACCCGTGATCCCCAGCAGCCCCAATGAGGTCGCAGCAGCACGAGCTCAGCAGCAGGCAGAGGGAGGAAGCCGCTGCCATCTTGACTCCAAGAATTCTCCCAGAACAGGTTCATTCTGCGGCAGTGTGGAGGCTCCACCACACCAACCCCGGGGTGGGGGTGGGGGCGGTGCCCGCCGTCAGCCCCAGGTGAGGGGATCACTGGGGTCCGACCATGGAAGCCCCACGGAGCCGAGGCAGTGGTGTGGCTCAGCAGTGGGGGGCTGGGAGCCATGGGACTCACCCATTCCTCCCTGGGAATCCATGATCTCCTGCTGTTGAGCCTCAATCTGCACTGAAGACCAGCGATCAATTACTGGCTGAATCAATAATTGTGAAACTGAGAACTTGAGAACACTTAAAGTCAGGAGGATTAGGTGCCTGAGTGTATATTTTGGGTGCTATCTTGATTTGGTTATTAATCTGAATTATAACCTTTTAAATCCACCAATACGGTACTCTGTGGTCTGTGAGCTGTCACATCAGCTTTTAGACCCAGAGAAGCAGTAAGATTGATGTTGAGATGAATATAAAGAGGCATAGAAGCCTGGGGTGGGCATCAGGGGGTGTATGTATGACTTCATGAGAATTGTTTTTTTGTTATTGATGCTGTGGGTGGGGATAGTTTCCTCTTGGGAAGTCGGGAAAGGTCAGATATGGTGTGCCCCACATAGTCCTTGTTACTTTTACACAACAACATCTACTCACTAGCTAGTTAGCTATTTCTCTATCTATTAGCTATCTCTCTGTCTATCTATCCACCTTCCAAACTCCTTTGGAAATAGGTTGACCAGAGTATGAGAAATAAGAGGTAGGGCCATAGATTCTTATTCAAATTCTGTTATCAGAATTGAAAAACCTCAATACCAGAGAAGAAGCTCTCTATAAAAATGCACGAGTTTAGCACATCAAACTCATGCTAAAATTTATATTTTTTCCCCTTATATAAACAATGTGAGAGAGTCAAGGAGAAGCAGAAAAGAAGAAAAAATGGAAATAAAGACTCTAAGAAAGAAGTGTGAAATAAAATACATATAAATTGTTGAATAGGAAGATAATTTGCTATGCAAAACCACAATAAGATGCTCAAAATTGGGAAAATTACAAAAAGAATTAATAGTAAAAATCCACCCATTTTAAAAATTATGAATTCACGGGCTCTAAGATGGCAGCAGACGGCAGTGGAGTTAGTGTGGCAAGCTGCAGGAGCAGTGGACCACATGGAGGAGGGCCACCATGGCCTTCTACAGACCTTTGTTTCTTGATAATTGAACAGTTAAACAGTTGATGACAGTCTTCAGTGGGGATTGAGGCTCAACATCAGGAGAACAAGGATTCCCAGGGAGGAATGGGTGGGTCCTGTGGCTCCCAGCCCCCTGCTGCCGAGCCTGTGCTGCCACCGCAGCTCCATGAGGTTCCCACCACCGCTCCCACCACTGGACCCCAGAGATCCCCTCACCTGGGATGGACGGTAGAGACCAACACCCCGCCCCCCCCACACCCCGCTGGTGCAGCAGAGCTGCCACGCCACCACAAAGTGGACTTGTTCTGGGGAGAATTCTTGGAGCCAAGATGGCAGCTGTGGGAGACCCACTGGCAGGTTCGGGTTTCCTTGGGCAGGCCAGACAGAGGAAGATCACCAATACAATGGACTGATGAAAGTCACTGTGAGCTGTCTACGACTTGATGACACTTAACAGTGGCAGCAAGTCCAAGATATCAGATATCCTAAATGCACCACATCTTTTGATCAGTTGAATCCCTCTGCCAAGAAGTGTTTAGACCTGGGGGGAGTCTGTTCACCACTCTCGGGTTCCCTTCTACATTTATAAAGGGGGAGGGCAGTGACACCTACTTCAAATTACAGTATGACAACTTATTGGAGGGTGGGGGGTAAAGGTAATGGTGCTGGAATTGGGGACGCTGTCCCCTGCCACATGGTTTTTGGCCAGGAGAGGCATCTGGACTTGGGGGGGAAATTTGGTGGGGGAGTGTGCCAGCCAGCCCCTAGGGTGTGTCACCTGGCCTGTGGGGGTGCCATCCAGCCCTTGGGGTGGGCTATTTGTCCCTTGGGGAGAGTTCAGTCCTCAGGGCGAGCCGTCTTCGGCCCTCAGGGTGAGCTAGCTCCTCACCCTTGGGTTGTGCCATTTGACCCCTGGGTAGAAAAAACTGCCTAGGGTGTACAGAAAATTTTATCTAGGCTACTTTCCTCCACCTTCTCCTCCAGTACACCCATAAGTAACACCCCCGAAGCCCTTCTATTTGTAACTCACTAGTTTGTTCTCTCTAGGTTTGCTCCCTTTCCTATAGGTAACCTTTACACTGAGTTTTACTGCAGACCTGACCCTGAACCCAGTTCCAGAGACAAAAAGGAAATACAACTGCCAGCTAAGGAAGCAAAAGAGGATGGAGCCTCAGGGTTCAGTCAGCCATCCCCACCGGACTCACCTTGGAAAACACTTTGCAGTACAGAGGGGAGTAAATATCAGGAAAATATCTTCTAACAGAATAAGAAGGCAAGCAGCTTTAATCCAAGATCACCAGTAAGGTGATAAAGTGCGCTCCCTTTCCCCCTTCACATCAATGCCTCTGTTAAGCATGAAGAAGTCAGAGAGTCTGTCCCCCATTCCCAAATGAGAAACCCACAAGTGAATAAGACAGTTTGCTTAGTCATCACTGACTATGCTTACCATTGCCCTGTAAAATCTGGTCTCCACTGAATCCTTTTCATTTCCTTCACCTACTCCCCCCACCCACCAAATTGTGCAGCTCTGCAACTGCATCCCTGCAATTTCATCCCTGCCCTTCCTCACCCTTTTGCTCCCAACCCTCACCTCCTTGTATCCCAAACAAGTTTTTCCCAGTAAAATAAAAAAAAAATATTAATTAACCTGTAAAGACCATCTTCTAAAATCAACTTTTATTTCCTAAAAAAACATTTTTGTCCTGTATAGCAACCTTTCTTGGGACAGATAGGAAAACTTTGGTTCTCCTAAAGTTCCTGTAGACTTTTATCTCCTACAAGATTTATATCCCTAAAGATTTGTGCATTGGAAAGACAGACTTGAGCTAAACCGTAGGAATGGAAGTTCATGATGGTATAGCTTCATTTATGACATGCCCTATCCATAATTACAGTACACAGTTGTGGGTACTATTTCAGTTCTTAGATTCCATCAAGCGTCCCTGAGATACAAAGCCCTTACCTTGTTGAAGTTTTGTTCCATGAGGCATCCTCACCCTATTTCTGAAACATTTCCAATCATTTTTTTCTTTCCCCTCATTCTAATATTTTAGCTTTCCTAATTTCTCCAATCAATGCTTAGTTTTGTTATTTCTACCAAGGGAAACTTTACTGTGTGATTTGACTATTTGACATTTTCCCCCCAATTATATTGGATTGATCTTTTATTGCTGCTATCATTACTATGAAAAAAGAAAATCTTCCTTTACTAGTATCTATTAACAGCATACATAGCAGTGGTAGTTAAGAAATAAAAGACATATTGCCCCAGTCACTGAATCAAACCACCTCATAGAGGGTCTTCTCCTGCACTGTCCTTCCACCCTCCCAAGCATGATTTCCCTCTCCAAGGACGAGTCCCTCCTTACAACATGTCCAAAGTATGTTAGACAGAGCCTTGAATCCTTGTCTCCAAGGAGCTACCCGGTTTAACCCTTTCCAGGATGAATATGTTTGTTTTCCTAGCAGTCCATGGTACCCTCAATACTCCAGCACCACACCTCAAAGGCATCAATTCACCTTCTACCCTCCTTAGTCATTGTCCAACTCTCTGATGCATGACAAGTGATTGCAAAGACTGTGTGGCCTGTATCTGATGCACCTTAGTCTCCAGAGAGACACTATTGCTCTTCAGTACTTTGGAGAGGTCCCTAACAGCAAGCAGACTTTCCCATGGCAATGCACCTTTTAATTTCCTGGCTACTGGTGCCAAGTGTGTTGACTGTGGAGCCAAGCAAACTAAAGCTGTGAACAATCTCAATCTCTTCACCATCTATACTGATGCTACCAATTGTTCCAGTGGAGAGAATCTTTGTCTTCTTGACATTGAGCCTCAATTCATATTGGAGGCTGCAGTCCTTGACCCTCTGCAGCAAGCGCTTTAGGCCCTCCTCAGATTCAGCAAGCAGGGCTGTGTCATCTGCATAATGCAGATTGTTGATAGATCTTCCATCAATCTTGACCCCACATTTCTCCTCATAGAGCTGAGGCTCCTGGATAATCTGTTCTGCATACAGGTTGAAAAGGTATGGAGACATGACACATCCTTGGCATATGCCCTTTCCAATTTTGAACCATGCAAGTTTTCCTTGCTCTGTTCTGACGACTGCCTCTTTGTCCAAGTATAGGTTTCTCATTAGCACAATCAAGTGTTCTGGGATTCCCATTCTCCTCAGAGTCAGCCACAGTTTATTATGATCCACACAGTCAAACGCCTTTGCATAGTCAATGAAACACAGATATACATTCCTCTGCTATTTCTTGCTTTCAGCTAACATTAGCTACAATATCCGTAGTACCACAACCATATGAGAGAAAATTCTCCTCTTTCCCTCATGAAGCGGCTGGTGAATTAGAAACACTTGCATTTGGGTTGGCAGAGCAACTTCTTATCAAAGGCCAGCAGAGCTCCCTTCATATTCTAGTAGATTTTTGCTTTGGTCCAGAATGTGAAATTGATGGTAAGAGATAAAGATCAGGCTGGAACTGTAATGGGAGACTAAGTTATTTGCGATTTTAACTGACGCACTGGAGATCTGGAGTCATCTTTGAGGCACTGGAAGTTCAATGAAGGGTTCTTGGTCAGGTGAATTAAAACAATAATGCACTCACTCACTGTAACATTTAGTCAGAATTGACTCATTTCTGACTTACTATTGGCTTTCCAAGGTTGTAAATTGCATGGAAGATTGTTCTACTTGTTCTCCCATATCCACTGATGGACTCAAACTGAGTGAGAGGTGCGGTTTTTGGGCCAACAGTGCAAGGCCTTATGGGCTGCACCACTAGAGCTCTGTAAATGATCCTGAATCCCTTAGAAATGGAAAGTAAAACAAAATATTGAATAGCAAGATACGTGCTTTAATAGTTCAAAGAGAGTAAAAGGAGAGCTCTTCTATATCCATATTTAACTGTAATGTTTGTATAATGATTATTATTAGAGTAGTTTTTTCACACTCTGGGTTTTAAAAACAACACATAAACTAACAATCACAACTTGTGCGTCACTGAACTATAAAATATACCCCATTCTGAAACAAGGAGTTTAGAAAAGTTTGAGAAGATTTTAGAAAGACTAAACACTCAGTGATGAGAACAGACATTTGCTTATTGGCATAGGTACACGGAAGGATGTCCTCTCCTCACATTACCAACATGTCAGGGTTTTTAACAGATGTTATTAAAACACCGCAGTAATGCAGAGATGTATGTAAGCTGAGAGCATAATCACTATGAGGACTGAAGGCTGATGATTTGACTGTGTCGAAATTACTCTGGGGTCCCTCTAATTTGTCACATGACTTAATGTTTAGCTCTGTTATATGGTTTTAAAATCTGGGTTCTTGAAGATTTCACTTTTTTTTTCCTTTTAATGAAGTGGATGATGATTTGTAAACTGACTCTTTATATTCCCAAACCACTGAGTATTTTAAAAATTAGTTTCCATGAAATAGACGTGGTTTCAAAGGAAGTTTTGGCTCAAGTAGCTCCTGTTTGGGGACGCTCACTGCCAGGATATCCATTCAAAGAAAGATGGTGATTTCTAAATTATTCTATTTTTACTCTGATATCCTTCCTCTAACTCTACAATTTTCTCCATCCTGCTTCCCAGGATCTCCCTCCTGTTTTTCCTCAGAATATGTTACCATTAGCAACCACTATTACTGCCTTTCTCTTTCCACCAACTACCAAATCTTAGTGTACACGTGGAAATATAATAGTTTGAAGAAATATTTCCAGACATATGACTTTGGGTGATTTTAAAAAGAAATCATGCTGACAAAAGGAAATAAATTAAAAATTGAATTACCATGATTATTTAGCATAAAATAATAATAATAAATATTACCATTAATAAGGACAAAATATAGAACTTTCCTCTTGTTCTTTTGTCTTCAGATTTTAATTCACTTCACTTCCATGCAAACTTGATCACCACACATTTACCTCAATTCATCTATATCTATATCTATATCTGTATCTTCTAGATCTATATCGGTCTATGCCTATGCCTATACCTATACCTAAACCTATACATATACCTATACCTATATCTAGATCTATATCATCCATATCTATATCATCTAT
>NW_006399949.1:1235192-1250795 GCF_000299155.1 Elephantulus edwardii
CTATCTATCTATCTATACAGAGAGAGAGAGAGCAGGTGCATTGTGATGATTGCTTATAATTAGAAAACTCAGAATTAAATGTCTGCTCTTGAGATATTTACCATTCAGAAGACTCACTCAAAACTCATTACTATCAAATGAGAACCAACACGTAGCAAACTCGCCATTGGGATTCTGTGGCTGGGAATAGCGAAGATGGAAATTGTTCCTTTCTTCCCTAAGAGATTGTTGGTGAATTCTAATTGCAAGAAAGACTCGACCTTTGGATTAGTAATCTGGTGGATTATGCCACCAGAGTTCTCTAGTCAGAAGAAGAAAGGCAAATAAAAAGGTGATTTTTTTCCCCAAAAGGGTCTTAGAATAGTGTGGTAAGGCGTGCGGTTCAAATCCACCCACTACTCTGAGGAGCATTATGGGTAATCTCCTCCCATGCAAACTTGATGGTTCACAGTAACATAATTAATTACCTGATGCAATGCTAAGTTTTTATGTTCTTGCTGGGAAAATAAACTTATTTATTTGTCAAGGAAACTAAATTTGTACTATATAATGTCCCTACAACCTTGGATCTATCCCATTTATATTTTAAAATCGTCTCAAGAATAGGCTTAAGACAATGAACAGTAATCATCAAAAGTCAAATGAGTTGTGTGATGACATCAAAGATATCATCCAGCAAAAGATAATTACAAACATGAATGAAGAAGAAAATATCAATGAATATAGGAGAGACTAAACATTTCACTAGAGTGCCAAGAAACCAAAACAAAGGGAAGAGATACCAAAATAAAAGAGATGAACAGAAGATTTCAAAGGAAAGCACAAAAAAACAAAACAAAGTATTATAATGAAATATGCTAAGAGCTGGAGTTAGAGAATAAAAAGGTGTAAGCTTGTTTGACATTTCTCAAGCTGAAGGATCTGAAAAACAAACGCAAGCCTTGAGTTGCAAAACTGAGAAATACTATGTGAAAAGTCTTGATTGATCCAGGAAGCACCAAAAGAACATGGAAGGAATACACGGCGCCCCTATACCAAATAGAACTGGTCAGCACTGAAATATTTTAGGAAATAGCAAATGAAAAATAACCAAAAGTAATGAAGGAAGAAGTTCAAGCTGCCTTTAATACATTTTTTAAAACAAACAAACAAACAAACAAACAAACAGGAAACAAACCCAGCACAAAATATTCCCCAAAACAAACAAATGAAAACCCCATGAATCAATGGGATATTAACTGACACATTTCAATTAACCTGGCCATCTGACCGGGAGTGAAAAAAAAAAAACATCCTTATTTGTTCCCATTTCCAAGAAAGGTGATCCAATAGAATGTGGAAATTGTCAAACAACATGATTAATATTGCAAAACACAGCTAAAGGTGATGCCAAAGGGGGAAGAATAGTAAGTACATTGACAGAGACCTGACAGTAGTTAAAATTGAGTTTAGAAGAGACCGTGGCCCCAGGGATATTATTATTGACGTCGGTCAGATGCTCTCTGAAAGCAGAAAATCCAAGAAGAATGTCTGTCTGTTTTTTACTGACTATACAAATGCTTTCGACTACATGGATAATAACAATTATGGTTAATACTGAAAAAAAAATGGAAACCCCAGAACACTTAATTATGCTTGTATGAAATCTCTTACTGGACCAAGAAGATATAGTCCGAACAGAGCAAGGGAAGACTGAATGTTTTAAAATCAAGAAAACTATGGGTCAGGGTTGTATCTTTTCTTCATACTTACCTAATTCATTCTGTGTGCCAGACAAATAATTAGAGAAGCTGGATTTTTTTTTATTCGTGTACATTATATTCCACACATTCCTTTATTCACATGGTATTTCAAACAATAATGTCCATATATGACCAAAGATGACAGAAGAATAATAGATGCCTGTGAGTAGTAGGAGAGTATTGAAACTGTCAAGAGAACAAATGAGTCTGTCCTAGAGAGGGTGAAATAAAGTTGCTTCTTGGAGGCTAGGATTTTGAAGCTTTGTGTCTCATATTTTGAGCACGTGGCCAGGAGGAACCAGTCCCTGCAGAATAACATCATGCTCAGAAGGGTGGAGGGACAATGCAGGAGAGGAAGACCTCAGATGAGAAGGATTGACACAGTAACTGGGGTCATGGGGGTAGGTGTGTCAGAATCAGTGAGACTGGCTCAGGATAGGGCTTCAGAGCTATTGTACATAGGGTTGCTATGATTCACAGACAGTTTGAATGAAGTCATCCATAGATGAGCAGCTGGAAAGATTTCCAATGAGAAACTGAATCTGAGACTACACTTAAAACTGCAACTCTATTGATAGAATTATAAAGATAAGACACTGACAACTACTTACACATACACAAGTGAAATTGCTTGATAAATACCAAGAAGAATCTCACATAATGTTAAGAAAGCAAAAGACAAGTTCTAACATTATGAAGAAACAAAACAAGCTTTCTTCTGAAAAGCAGACGAGACTGTGAATCCCAGAGGCAACAAGGCAGAAGAAATATACCAATGTGGAATTCCATGAACTAGTACTAAGTTAAAAATGATGGATGAAAAAGCTGAAATATAAGTAAGTAGCAATAAGAAATGACAATTATTAGAAATCATCACAAGACAGAGAGGATACAATGGCTATAGTACTAGAAACAATAGAAAAGCATGAAAATGCAATCCACATACTCATGACCAACATGTTGGAGGGACAAAAGAGCAGAATAGAAAATATGGAACAGAGAATCAGTGAGATAGAAGACAAGAACCTCAATAAGAACTAACCAGAAGATAAACCAGAGAAGATGAAACACAAATTAAGAAAACAGTAGAGTCATGCGAGATGACATCAAACAGAAGAACATACGTGAGACTAGAATTCCAAAACAGGAGAGGAAGAAAAAAGCAATGAGAAATTTGAGGAAGAAATACTACAAGAAATTTCCAGTTATCGTAAAAAGTTAGGACATACTAATGGGCAATTACGTGTATAGGTTTTTCACAGAGGAAGATATGGCCAACAGATATATGGAAAAAAAATCACTAGCAATAAGAAAGATGCAAATCAAATCCACTATAAGATACTCTTTCACTCCAGTAGCAATGGCAAAGTTCAACGGACAGCAAGCAATAAATGCTGGAGAGGATGGGGGGAGATTGGAACCCTCATACACTATTGGCGGGATTGTAAAATGTTACAACCACTCTGGAAGGCAGTTTGACATTTCTTCAAAAAGCTGAACATAGAAATTCCATATGATCCGGCTATTCCACTGCTAGGAATATACCCCAAGGAAAATAGAACTGAAACAAAAATGGAGATTTGTACACTGATGTTCATAGCAATGTTATTCACAATAGCAAGAAAATGGAAATAGTTGAAATGTCCTATCAATGAATGAATTTAGAAACTGGCACAGTCACATGATTACTCAGGTGCAATGATTTTGGAAGATATTATATGACATGGGAAAAGCTGGAGAGCATTATGCTGAACGGGCTAACTCAGTCTAATAAGCACAAATACTGCATAAGACCATTATTGTAAAAAAGAATGATTAGTAGTAAGATGTGTACAAAAGTCCAAAAGGGGATGAGGGGGGAGATAAGGGAAGAAAGGGAGGAACTCTCAAGGTTACAGGTTTGGTGGGCAGAGGGAGAAGTTGAAGGAATTAGGAAATATCCCATGGAGACCTGGAAAAATAAGGTAATTGTGGACATGGATCAATAGTGACTAATTTTATGAAACACTAGATGGGAATGATAATATGAAACACAATGTAAATAAAGGCATGTACGAAACACAGTGTATCTAAATGAAGCACAATGTATACATAATTTGTATGTTAATTAATAAAAAATACTAAAAAAAAGAAACTCAATAAACTCGTAACAGACTAGAAGTCAAAAGAAATATATCAAGGCATAACATAGTCAAATTCTCTAAAATCATAGACAAGGATATAACACTAAAAGCAGCATGAGAAAAAACATGATGTCACCTACAAAGGAGAATCAATTAGATTAAGTCATGACTTCTCAGAAGAAATCATTCAAGCCAGAAGACAATGGGATGTCATACACAGAAGGCTGAAAGAAAACAAGTGCTAGTGAGGATCTTTTAACTAGTAAGGTGCTTCATCATATATAAAGGAGAAATTATATCATTTGCAGATAAACAAGAAATACATGAAAACAAGACAAACTATACAAGAAATTCTGTGGGGAGTCCTTAATTGAGGTAGCAAATGAAAGCAGATGGACCAAAGTGCCTAGTAACAACAAAAAAAGAAATGTGTCAAAGAGGCAACAATAACTAAGAAGCTCTTTGGCCTAGTGGTAAAAAGCTTTGCTGCAATCCGAACCAGACTGTGGTTCAAACCACCCTGCAGCCCCCCGGGGAACAACCATCAACCCACAAGGTAAAAAAAAAAAAAAAGAAAAAAGAAAAAAAAAGGCAACAATAAAAGCTAGCCTGTCAATAATCACACTCAACGTGAATAACATAAATTCTCTGATAAAGAGAAAAAGAGCATCAGAAAGCCTGTCAATATGCTGCCTACAAGGGGCTTATCTTAGAACCAAAGACAAATACAGACTAAGAATCAAACGGTGGATACAAATATATCAAGCAAGCGGCATCCATAAGAAAACATGATTGGTAATGCTAATCTTTGATAAAATAGACTTTAGGATGAAAACCACCATGAAAGTTAAGAAGAACAGTATATTATGATTAAAAGGACAATAGATCAAGAGGACATAACCTTAGTTAACATGTACACATCAAATGTTAGTCCTGCAAAATACATAAAACAATGCTCAATAGACTTGAAGAAAGAAATAGACACCTCCACAACAGTAGTAGAAAGTTGTAAAACACCACTTTCACCAAAGGACAGGTCAACTCGAAAGAAACTCAACAAAGAAGGAGAAGAACTAAATTATGCAATTATCCAACTAGACCTCATAGATACATTCACCAAACTAAATTTTAATTTTCTTTCTTTTCAGGTGCACACAGTATATTTTCCAGATGTGACATATATTAGGACACAAAGCAAACATCAACAAATATTTAAATGCATTAAAATAATACACAAGATTGTCTCATACAGCAATACCATAAAACTAGAAATTAACTGCAAGTGGATAAAGAATAAACACTGACCTGATTGCACCCCCAGAGTGAGTGACAATGTCTCCCTTCCTCAATTATACCTAAAACCTCCAGTTAGATCTTCCACAGTGCTCTCAAGGCACCCTATCACAGGTTTGCCAAGGAAAAAGCTCTGGAAGTTTCTGTCTTCCCAGTTTCCTTTCAACACTTTCAATTACTGCGGGACACAGCCTGGATGTACTGCTAGAAGCCCTTTAGCATCTATCTACCCTGATTATCTATCTCATCTCTTCCTTGTCTTTTTTTTAGAGCAAGGAGGTCTTTGCTTAGAATTGGAAACACGTGTTAGTGGAACGTCAAGGTATCTTCCATGCTATTTATTGTCCTCTATTACTTATGGCTAGGACCTTTGGTGGCTTTAAATACTGAGCTTCTAACCAGAAAGTAGGTCATTTGAATCCACCTGCTGCTCTGAGGCAGAGATGGGCATTCTCCTCTGATAAGAATGCACAGCCCCTGAAACTACAAGCAGGAATCAACTCAGGGGCAGTGGGCTTGGTTCTGAGTTTATTTACAAGGTCAAGCATGGTGGCTCAGTAGATTTTTCATTGTGCCAGAAATGGAAAAGTTAGCAGTTCAAATCTACCTTAGTTCCTCTGGTCGGAGATGAGGTTGGCTGTTTTTGTAATGGTTTATAGCCTTGGAAACTCTAAGGGGCAACTCGGCTTTGTCTTTTACAGTTGCTTTGAGTAAAATCAACTCAACAGCATTGAGTTTTGGACTTTTCATGAGTTATCATTGATACTGGTTTTCTGTTTTCAGTAATAATAGGGGCATTATAGACATTTCTTTTCAAGGTCTGTCGTTAGAAGCAGGAACTCCAGAAATTAGAACATTAGGTTAGGTTCAAAGCTCTGCTACACTGCTTATCACCTGTGTGACCTTGGCAAGTCACCTGGACTTCTTTTTTGTGCCTCATTTTCCTCACAAGACAATAATAGCATCTCTCTCCTTTGACTACTATGAGAATTGCATTGGCTAATATTAAGTAAAGGGTTTAAGGTAGGTACCTGATGCTGTTCTTGGGGAGAAGACACCCCAGAACCAAACATATTCTACAGAGACCCTTTCTTTTAATAAGTTTTACAGGCCAAAGACAGAGATAATCATTCTAGAATAAGGGCATCCATCAGTGTGATGTTGAAGGGGTTCACAGAATTGCAGTCACGGCAAAAGACAGAAAGCAAAGAAATCATCCCAAGATTATGATTGGTGGCAATTACCAATTGCCAGTTACTGTCCCAGTGGGACTACAGAAGCAGGTAGACAACGATGTCTGGGTTATATACCAAACATAGATTCAAAGCACTTCTCGGACGGACTCTGGGACTCCAGCCCCTGACCATGTTGTGATCAGTATATAACTAATGATCACATGGTCTGAGTTAGTTACCAGGACACCAACTTTTTTTTTTGGACCCCAACTTTTTTAAAAAAGGATCTCAACTTTTAACTTAATCTAGATAACCTGTGACTGTTTGGGGTATATAGTTCAGATGATCCAGGTTCTTCCCTGTCAGTCTGAAGGGCTAATAATTGCCCCACCTTGGGCTTGACCAGAAAGAAGTTTGTGGTACAGTCAATTAACATGGGCCTTCCATCCCTAGCCTTTCATTTTGTGATTCTAGCCTATTTGTAAGACCTCATTCAAGGATGAAATATTTATTGAATTAAAGAGGATTAAGCTGGGACACAGCTCTAAGGCACCACTTTTAGTTCTCCTCAGAGTTTGGTTTATTATCCTGAGGTCCTGGAAGCTCAATGCTTGCTCTCTGGGAATATTACTTCTCATCCGATCCAGCTATGCTCACAACCAAAGCCTGATAAACTCAGCCTGCCGGGTCCTTGCCCATTGCTCACTGGTCTCTGCAGCTTCAGCCTGCACCATTGACAGTCACACAAGCCCATCTAGCCTGGAACTGTTTTGCTCCAAGCAGAAACAATTTGATGATGAAAGATGCAAAGGAGAGACTGCAGATTCCACTTAACTTGGGCCTGAACTCATGGCTTAGCAGTTTTCTTCTTTTCCCTCTGATATTCCAGCAGGCATGACCTTGCTTTTTTGCATTAGGCTTTATCTTCTTCCTATTGTGCTTTACTATTCTCTCCTGGGGCCTACAGAGCCATGCCAAGATGGTGAGACTAGAGGTTGTGCTGGTGGCACCCAAGTTTGTGTCTTCTGTCCAAGTCATCATGGCCCCCACAGCTGGCTACATCATCTCCACCTCCTGCAAGCACATCACCGATGGCTAACACTGCATTCCTCTGCAGTGCCCTACTTCATCTACGACATCTACGCCGTGTTCTTCTGCCACTAGCTCAAACACCAGGTCAAGGGGCATGGTGGGGACTACAGGGACACCAGCCCTCCTTCCCTTCAGGCAACACTGGGGCCATAACACGCGGCTATGAAGATGCTCATCCAGTACAAACAGCAGCACAAGCTGCTGCACAAGGTGAACGAGGCCCCGAGGCTGCTCAGCTTCCTGTGCTGCCTCGTGCTGCTCTTCCCTTACCTGTACTGGGCCTATGGGCATCACCTAGGACTGTCCCTGCTTTCCGTGGCCCTCGAGCTCCCAGCCATTGTAAACCTGGTCGCCACTCAGCTCTACTGGTTCTTCCTCATCTGCTGCGGGGCTTGCCACCTCTTCCAGCCCTGGGGTTCCTCATTACCCTCTCCTTATCCGACGGATAAGGATTGATGGTGGGGCCCTGGGAGACCCTCCTGTGGTGACAGGGCTCTGAGACTGCTAGTTGAAGGTAGGGGACCTTACGAAACAAAAAACAAAACTGACACATATTGAATCAAAATAACATCCTGTGGAAGCGAAATAGCATCTTGTTAAACACCATTGGGTTATGTTGTTGTTTGCCGTCAGGTCAGAACTGACCCATAGCTGACCCTCCAGTGGGTTTTCAGAGGCAATAAATCACACAGGAAGAAATTTCCCATAATTCTCTTGTGGAACCTGGTAGATTCAAATTGCATGCCTCAAGATACTTGTAATGAACGAAAATACAACGTATCAAAATCTCTGGGATACAACAAAGGCAATCCTACTCAGGTAGCAGTTCATAGTAACAAACCAACATATAAAAAAGAAGAAGAAAGGAGTAAAATAAACTACTGATATCTCCAGCAAATAGGTGTAAAAACTAACGAGCTAATCCTACAGCCTCTAGAATTAAGGAAATAATGATAAGAACTAAAATCAATGGGATAAAAATAAAAAAACAAACCAAAACAACCCAGCTGAAATAATGAACAAGATCAAGAATTGTTCATTAAAAGGTCACTAAAATTGATAAATCAATGGCATATTTAACAAAAGAAAAGAAGGAAAAGACACAAATAACTTGCATAAGAAATAAAAGAGGCACCAAAAAAGAATAAGCTAATTAAGACTATATTAACTCTAAAGTGATAATGGAATATTATGAAAAGCTATACTCCAACTGACAGGAAGAGACCTGTATTTGTTTCCATTCCAAAGAAAGGTGACCCAACAGAGTTTGGAAACTACAGAACAATATCATTGATTTCACATGCAAGCAAGATTCTGCTGAAGATTATCCAAAAATGACTGGAACAGCACATCATCAGAGAACTGCCAAAAGTCCAGGCTGGGTTGAGAAGGGGTCATGGTATTAGGGATATTGTAGCTAATGTTAGATGGATCTTGGCTGAAAGCAGGGGATACCAGAGGAATGTCTTTCTGTGCTTCATTGATTATGCAAAGGCATTTGACTGTGTGGAGCATAACAAACTGTGGCTGACTCTGAGAAGAATGGGAATCCCAGAATACTTGATCATGCTGATGTGAAACTTATACTTGAACCAAGAGGCAGTCGCCAGAACAGAGCAAGGAAACACTGCTTGGTTCAAAATTGGGAAGGGTGTACGACAGGGATGTGTCCTGTCTTCATACCTTTTCAACCTGTATACAGAACAGATTATCCAGGAGGCTGAGCTCTATGAGGAGAAGTGTCTTGTCAGGATTGGTGGAAGATCCATCACAATCTGTGTTATGCAGATGACACAACCCTGCTTGCTGAAACTGAGGAGGACCTGAAGTGCTTGCTGCTGAGGTCAGAGACTGCAGCCTTCAATACGGATTGAGGCTCAATGTCAAGAAGACAAAGATTCTCACCACTGGACCAATTGGCAGCATCAGGATGGATGGTGAAGAGATTGAGATTGTTCACAGCTTTAGTCTACTTGGCTCTACAATCAACACTCTTGGCACCAGCAACCAGGAAATTAAAAGCTGTATTGGGATGGGAAAGTCTGCTGTTAGGGATCTCTCTAAAGTACTGAAAAGCAACGGTGTGTCTCTGGAGACTAAGGTGCGTCTGGTACAGGCCATGGTTTTTGTAATCACTTGTTATGCGTCAGAGAGTTGGACAATGACCAGGCAGAATAGAGGGAGAATTGATGCTTTTGAGCTTTGGTGTTGGAGAAGAGTGCTGATGGTATCATGGACTGTTAGGAAAACAAACAGATTCGTCCTGGAGAGGGTTAAACCAGGCTGTTCCTTGGAGGCAAGGATTCTGAAACTTCGTCTGACATACTTTGGTCATGTTGTAAAGAGGGAACGGTCTTTGGAGAAGGACATTATGCTTTGGGAGGGTGGAGGGCAGGTGCAGGAGGGGAAGGCCCTCTAGGAAGTGGATTGATTTGGTGACTGGGGCAATCAGGATGAGTGTGTCGGAGACAATGAGATTGGCACAGGACAGAGCAGAGTTTAGAGCTGTTGTACATAGGGTCGCTATGAGTTACAAGCGACTCAATGGCACATAACAACAACAACATACTCCAAAAAATTTGAAAACCTAGAGAAAGTGTACAAAATCCTAGAAAGCCACACTGGACCCTAATTGACACAGAACAAAACATTTAACAGGCCCTCAAAAGAAGAAATTGAGCAAGAAATAAAAATACATCTCCAAGGAATAACTCCTGACCCCGATAGCTTCATGGGTGAATTCTACCAAATATTCAGAGGTGTGCTATCAGCAATTATACTTAATTTAAAAAAAAAATAGAAAAAGGAGGTATGACTCTAATACATTGTCCTAATACTAAAACCAGCAAAAGACATAACAAAAAAAAAAAAGAAAGAAAATCATAGACCAATATCTCTCATGAACATAGATTTAAAATCCTAAAAAAAAATTCCTTAACAAATCCTGGTCGATATATATATAAATAAAGAATTCATCATGATTAGTTGGGATTCACAACAGAAACGCAAGAATGGTTCACCATTAGAAAAATAGTGAATGATCTTATCAATTGATGCAGAAAAGACTTTTGACATAATCCAACAATCCCTCCTAATTAAAGCACTAAAAAAATAATAATAGTAGGACATTTCCTCAGCATAGTACAAAGCATATAAACAAAATAAAGAGCCAACAAAATTACCAATGGAGAGAGACTAACCCATTTTAACCCTTGTGAACAGAGACCAGGCAATGATGCTCATTATCTCCTATTCAATTTTGTATTAGAAGTCCTAGCTAGGACATTAATACAAGGTAAGGAAATAAGAGACAGCCAAATTGATAAAAAACTATCACTATATGCAGACAATATGATAGAATAGAAAAAAAAATCCCTCAAAGACTCCATCAAAATACTATTGTATCTAGTAGACCACTTCAGTAGAGTGGCAAGATACAAGATCAATATACAAAAATCAGTTGGATTTCTCTACAACAACAAAGAAATCACAGAAACTAGAGTAACTAGAATATTCTAATTATTGAGATTAGGTAGGGGTGGGGGGGGTGAAAGAATAAATATGGTGCAATCAATACTTGAAGACACAATCAATAATAAGGTAAACAGTAATTTTGTAAGAACACAATGTACAGAAATGTTTGCATAAAACAAAATGTACAGGAGTAAAACAACATATATTAATAAAAATGAATGATGGTATCAATAAACAATATTTTTTTTTAAAAAACACCAAAATCCAAACAAAAACAAAAAATAATACAGCATTGGGAAAATCTGCTGTGAAGGACTTCTTCAAAGTATTAAAGAGCAACAATGTCTCTTTAGAGACTAAGGTGTGCCCCTTCAAGTCATGATTTTTTTTTTACAGTCTCCTATGCATCTGAAAGTTGAATAATAAATAGGCATAACTGAAGAAGAATCAATTCCTTAAATTTGATGTTGATGAAGAATACTGAATATCTTATTTATTGCCAAAAGAACAAACACATTTTTCTTGCAGGAAGTGTAACCAGGATGCCCCTTAAAAGCAAGGTAGTGTAATTTCATCTCACTTACTTTGGGCATGATTTTAGCAAGGGCTAGTCCTTGCAAAAAGACATCCTAGCAGGAGAAGTTAGAGAAAAAGAAGAAGACTGTCAACAATCTGGATTAGCACACGTGCTATAACAATGAACTTGAGGACGGAACAGATTGTGAGGATGGTGCACAATTGGACAAGGTTTCAATCCATTGCTTACATGATAACTATGGATTGTATCAAAGGGCTACATCATGCTTGGGAAGGTACAGAGACAGTGAAAGAGAAGAGGACCCCCAAGCAGATGGACTGACACCATGACTGCTGCAAGTGGGCTCGAGTGTGTCAGAGATTGTGAGAATGTCACGGGATAGGACAATTTTCAGCACAGTTGTTCATAAGGCCACTATGAGTTGTACTGAACTTGACAGCACTTAACAACAGCAACAACAACATGGGTAATGGTGGACTGGAATGCACATAACAATAATATTATAAACTTAGTTCAGTAAGAAATAACTATTGTATAACTAAAAAAGTTAGCCCTTTATCAGGAAAATGTCTTCATTTAATTTTAGTAGATCACATTATCTCAAAGATGTTTTGTAGCCTCTATAAAATTGTTCTTGCATATATGTGTCAGTTTTTAATATACTACTCAGCTTCACAATGAAACTCTCTCTGCCCTGCTTTGTGATGGAGCAGCTAGGTACTGTGGACATTTTGACTTAGTTGGTGGTGGAATATTAGGCACCATCAGTAGAGAACATAGAAATAGAACTTCAAGGTGATGAAATAGAGGTCACAGAAGTAGAACTTCAATGTGATTAAAATATAAAGACTTCTTTGGGTTTCAACCCATCTGTTATTTATTATTATTATTATTATTAATTACTATTCAGCAAGGGAGTTTTAGTTGCATCTTCAGACTATAATTTCTCTGAAAGAAACCACTAACAAGCAGCTCAGTGCTGAAACAGACCAGACATCACTTGCCAATACCTTACCAAACAGGCAGCTTTCACAGACCAATTCTACTTCCTCTGATTTATTTTTGAACAAGTTATGTGTCCCTGTACTTGTGATGCTTGTGCCAACAGAGTCCGAATGTCAGTCTTGGGTGAGGACACCCTTCACTTTATCTTTAGTTGTTTTATTGTGAACTGAACTCTCTCTCTGGCAAGAGACAGTGTCTACCTTTTTGTAACTATTACTTCTTTATCTTATGATGTTGTTACTTACCATTTAGTTGGAACCAACCCATAGGTGACCCACCAGCAGGTTGTCAGATGCAGTAAATCACAGAGGAGTAGCTTGTCCATATTCCACCCTCCCCACACACGGCATGGCAGAGCAGCTGGTAGATTACACACTAAAGCTCTAGGGACCCTTATAGATGCGATGCTACGTGTGATGCAAAAAGAAATGAAAATACATGTTGTATTTGATAAAGAACAAGTAGGTCAATCTAAAGACTAATCTGAGCGTGATTCAAGGCATGCTTTTTAAAATTACTTCCTCTGCATCTGAACATTGGCCAATGAAAAAGGATAACCGAAGAAGAATTGATAACTTTGATATCAGGATTATGTTGACTTCAATGAATAAGGAGTATTTTTTTTCTTTTCTATGTTCTGTAATAGTTTGAATAGAATAGGTATCAACTTTTCTGAGGATTTAGTGAAGCCCTTTGGCTTTTGTTATATTTGCAAGCTGTTTTTTAAAAAAGTTTTTATATATAAATATATTAGTAAATTGTCTACTCATTTTTTTTTCATTTGCATGTGGATCTGGTCAAAGTATCTCTATTTCTGTTAGTTTTGTAATCAGTATCCATTTCTAGAAATTTATCCATTTCATCTACATTTTCACTTTTTTTGAAATATAAGTTTCCATAATATTCTGTTATGATTCTCTTTATCTCATATATTTCTGTTGTAATTTCACCTGTTTCACTTCTTATTTTGATTATTTGCAATGTCTCATTCCTTTCCTTTGTAATTTTGACTGGTGGTCTGTCAATCATATTGATCTCAAGAACCAAATTTTAGACTTGTTGAGTATTATTTGTGTGGTTTTATTTCTCCTTCTTTTATTTCTGCCATAATCATTATTGCTTCCTTTATTCTGAGCCCTGCATACAATGCCTATCTTTTTGTGTTCTTTTTTGTATTTATTCAACTTATACAAGTAAGTTATTTATGTATACCTTTTTTTAATTTGTGAATTTATTGCTGTAAATTCTCTGCTCAAAATGGCTTTTGCTATTTCTTAAAGCACACTGTGTTTCCATTCTCATTTGAATTTAGGAATTTCTTACTTTTAAAAAATTTCTTCTGTTTTCCAGACAGTTAATAAGCAAGATATTTTTCAAAATTTGTACATTTGATTACATTTGTTTTACTTATCATTGATCTATAGAATTAAAGCATTGTGGTCAGAGAAAATCCTTAGTTTTATTTTGATGTTGTTAATTTATTAATACTTTCTTTGGCTATTTCCGTTTAACCGAAGACTTACAGATCAAATCTTAGTGAGGATATATTTTACCTACACAGAGATCAACCAGCTAAAAATTTTCAACAATGGTCAGATTCAATTAACCAGGTAAGAGGAACCAAGATAATATTTGTACTCATTTGACATAAATCTTTTAGCAAAAAGAATGCATCTCAAAATAAATGTCTCTGGATGGAAAAAAATACTACAATACAGCAAGGATCTGATCCTGTCTTTTAAGGTCAAGAGCATATTTTGGCTTGTATGTGTCATTCTCAATTCAAAACATCTGTCCTTATTAATGATGTGGTAAAAAGGGTCATGTAAGATTTGGCACCATAAGGATTGGCTCCCCTAGAAGCCATCAGAGAAGACACTTTTTAGATGCTTCTTTGGATCTATTTTCCAGAGAAATAAATCCATCTTTACAACACTGAAACTTGTGTGGTTAGAAAATTGTTGCTGAACAGAAAACTTTTTCAGTCACTTATAACTTCTTTTTTATATTTATTTAAAATCAGACTACAGACCCAATTCTCTAAACTGGGGAAAACAAAATAAGCTTGTGATTGGAAACTCTTTATCTAAGAATATAGGCTGCATTATTTCAGTTTTATTTGAAATGATATTAGATACACAGATGATTTGTTTTTAATTGTTGTTTTTGTTAAGTGCCATTGAGTTGAGCATAATTCATAGGGACCTTATGAGAAATAGATATGATTCATGTCCTATCATTTCTGGTAGACTTGAGTTCATTGATGCAATCACTGTGCCAATTCATCTGGTTGAGGGTCTTCCTCTCTTTTACTGACCCTTCACCTTTCCAAACATGATGTCCCTCTCCAAAGAATAACTTCTCCTAACATCATGCCCAAAGCATATGCGACAAAGCTTTGTCATCTTTGCCTCCAAGGAGCACTCTGGTTTCACTTTCTATAAGACATCTGTTCTTTTGCCAGATCAGGGGATATTCAATACTCTTCTCCAACACCACAACTCAGAGGTATCAATTCTTCTGTTTTCCTTATTCATTAATTAGCTCTCAGATGCATAGCAAGTGATTGAAAAGATCTATTGAAAATGGCCTGAGATATACTTTAGTTTACAAACTGACATCATTGTTCCTCAGTAATTTAGAGAGGTCCTTGACAGAAGACTTTGCAATGCTATGCATTTCCTGATCTCCTGATTGTTGGTACCAAGGGTGTTGATTGTGGATTCAAGCTAGATGAAACTGTTGACAATTTCCATCTTATCTCCATCTATCATGATGTAGCCTATTGGTCCAGAGGTAAGAATTTTTATTTTCTTGATGCTGAGATGTAATCCATAGTAAAAGCTATGTTCTTTGATCTTCTGCAGCAAGGGTTTCAAGGCATCCTCAGAACCTGCCCTGGTTCTGCTTATGGAACTTGACCAGGGGATGACTGTCAAAACCAGTCCATTGTTGTTATAAATTTCCACTTACTCAAATCAAGTCATGGCTACTCCATTGTGTAGACCTTTTATAAACAAACTACTAGGTTTTACTTCCAATGTACTTCTGGTGGTTTAAAACCAGCAATTTTTGGGTGAATATTCCAGCACTTAAAATTTTGCATCATTCAGGTTTTCTGTACAGAGTATGTGGTTGTTGTTGTTAAGTGCCATTGAGTC
>NW_006399949.1:1253407-1254522 GCF_000299155.1 Elephantulus edwardii
AAGAAAATTGACATAGTTTTGTCCTCATAGTTTGGGGAATTATAATCACTGGTTTAAAATCTTCTATTTGTACCTCCAAATGTTGTTGATGGAGGAAGTTTCTCTTGTGGAATTAATAAAGATCAGATATAGTCATCCAATGCTATCCTTGTTTGTATTACAGTTGGGGCCAAAAGTGGTGAAATTCTTTGTAATGGCTCTAGACTCATAGCAGCACGGGATTTTGTGAACTTGGGCTTTGGAAGAACAGCTAAGATGGTTACTTTTTTTGCTACAAAAAGAGAAAGAATAGTTGAATATTTACTTTTGTCCTCAGAAGAAAGGCAGAGGTCCAAGGTCATATACATACGAGTCATATATAATTAAGGATGAAAGACAGAAGAATTGATGCCTTTGAGTTATAGGGCTGGGGAAGAGTATTGAATATACACCATGGACAACTAAGAGAACAAATAGGTTTTTCTTGCAAAGGGTGAAACCAGACTGTTCCCTGGAAGCAAGGATTTATTTTTAAATTAATTTTTTTTATTTTGTACTCTTTACTTACAAAGTTTGTATACGGTGTTTTTCACACTGGATCTTTCCCATTTCCTTTACCCATCCCTCCCTCCACCCATCAAATCGTGTGATCCTATGATAACCCACCCACACTCAATCCCCCACTCATCCTTACCCCTTTGCTCCTACAGGGCCTCCAC
Organism: Elephantulus edwardii; assembly: GCF_000299155.1. Taxonomy (NCBI): domain Eukaryota; kingdom Metazoa; phylum Chordata; class Mammalia; order Macroscelidea; family Macroscelididae; genus Elephantulus; species Elephantulus edwardii. Next base: position 1,254,106 of record NW_006399949.1, read on the forward strand.
AAGAAAAATAATAATCACATAACTACAAAATGGGCAAAAATATGGAAAGACTTTTCACAGAGGAAGGTTTTCAGATGGCCAACGAGACATATGAAGAAATGCTCATAATCACTAGCAATAAAAGAGATGCGAATCAAACCACAACAAGATACCATCTTACTCCAGTAGCAGTGGCGAAGTTTACCAGAACAGCAAGTAATAGATGTTAAAGAGGATGTGGAGAGATAGGAATTCTTAGACATTGTTGATGGGATTGTAAAACAACTCTGGAAAGCAGTTTGGAGTTTCCTCAGAAAGCTGAACATAAAAATTCCATATTAACTGCTACTCCACTGCTTAAAATATATCCCAAGAAAATAACAGAGACAGGAATGGAGACTTATACACAAATATTCATAGCAGCATTGTTTGCCATCA
>NW_006399949.1:1254852-1266054 GCF_000299155.1 Elephantulus edwardii
GAATGTTTTTGCCCCATCATTTGGTTTTCTTTTCACTCTGTTGGAAAATGTTTTAGATGTGCACAGGGATTTAATCTTTAGAAGGTCCGATCCATCCATTTTGTCTTCTCCAGATTGTGCATTTCTGGCTGTATTTGAACCTGGAGAAAGGATGAAAGTTATATGTGTCCAGGTCTCTTGTTCATAGGGTCACTATGAGCTGCCTATGACTCAATGGCACTTAACAACAACAACAACAAAAACGATCTCTTGACTGTTGATACTGAGGGTGTTGATTGTGGATGCAAGCAAATCTTTTCTCCATCTATCATGATGTTTTTTTATAGGTTCAGTGGTGACTTTTATTTTCTTGATGTTGAGATGTATTTATTTTATTTTAGTATTTTTAATATTCTTGATGTTGAGATCACTTGATACTGACATGTAGTTCATATAAAAAAATCGAAAGTCCATATTATTTTCTTTGATCTTGTGCACCATTCATTTCTAGTCCTCTCCCCTTTCAGCAAGCAAGTTTGTGTCATATGCATAATGTGGGTTGTTGATGAGTCTTCTTCCCCTTCTGAACTTCCATTCTGCTTTATAAATTCAGCTTCTCCAATGACTTGTTCAGCATACAAATTGCACAAGTTTGGAGAAAGGATACAGCGCCGATGCAGATCTCTCTTGATTTTCAACCATGCAGTATTTCCTTACTCTGTTCTGACAACAGCTTCTTGGTCTGGATACAGGTTTTGTATGAGCATAATTATGTGTTCTGGGATTTCCATTATTCTCAATGTTAACCATAATTTATTATGATCCACAGAGTCAAATGCCTTTGCAGTTAAGCTCACCCATGTGAGAGGCTAAGCCTGAATGAAGGAACCAGGTAGTCTGAAATGCAAGATATGTAGACTCCACAAACAGGATAGCCTTCATAAGTACTCAAGAGCTCAAAGTAATTTTTTTTCTCAGTGTATAGTATTTTAATAAGAATGTCATTAAATAATAACTCCAAGTTACATTAAATCAAGGAACTAACTATATATATTTACTGTTGCTGTTTGTTGTTATGTGCCATCGAGTAGCTTGGGACTCATAGTGACCCTATATACAACAGCCCTAAACTCTGCTCTATCCTGTGCCAATCTTATTGTCTCTGACACACCTACCCCCATAGCCCCAGCGACTGAATCGATCCATCTCATCAAGGATCTTCCTCTCCTGCACTGTCCCTCCACTCTTCCAAGCATGATGTCCCTCTCCAAGGAGCAGTCCCTCCTTGTAACATGTACAAAGTAGGTCAGATGAAGCTTCAGATTCCTTGCCTACAAGGAGCAGCCTGGTTTCACCTTTTCTAGGACGAACCTGTTTGTTCTCCTAGCAGTCCATGGTATGTTCAACACTCTTCTCCAGCACTGCAGCTCAAAGGCATCAATTACCTTTTTTATCAGCCCTAATCATTGTCCAGCTCTCTGATGCATAGCAAGCAATTGTGAAGACTATAGCCCAGATCAGGTACACCTTAGTCTCTGACTGACATCATTGCTCTTCAGAGGTCCCTGAAACCTGACTTTTCCAATGCAATTTGTCTTTTGATTTCCTAGCGGCTGGTATCAAGATTTTTCTAATTCAACTTGTAAGAATAATTTACCCTATTGTTTTACATTATTTAGTCAATCCTTACAAGAATATTCTAAAGAATGTGTTTACAAGTAATCAATACTTATGCACACAACGTGATTGGCTATCTTTCTCCACACACAGCTGGTAGATTTGAACTGCTAGAGAGGCAACACCTTTGCATTAGCAGTAAAATACTTAGAGACTATGCCACCAGAGCTAAATCCTCCCAGAAAAACACAAATATATTATCTCCCTAAATGTACCACTCAAAAAAACAAAAACACTAATTTCCCTTCTGTAAAACTAGTTGAGGCAGCATAAGATGGGCCAGTCTAATTTCTATTAACTTCACAAAGCGAAACTATCTCCATCAACAGCATCCTTAGCACAGAACAAATTCGTCCAAGGTCAGACTGGTCTTCCTGCATATACTTCCTACATCTAGACACTCCTGCACTTGCTTCTATTATTTCCAACACCAATCTTACTGCTCAGTTTTGTCTGAAATTAATTGCAATGACTACATTTGAGAAGATGTCTGAACTGAGGGATTATATTCTGCTGACAACACGAGTGTAAACTTCCCATGTAAACCCCATAAACGTGAGTATGCTTCTGTAAAGTTTGTATGGTTCCAAATAGTCTTGTCAATGAATTTCAGGTCCAGTAAAACAATTATTTTGTTCTTGGAATTAGTAGAATGTGGTGAGAGAGTGTAGGGGTATGTCTGACCTCATGGGTCTGGGTTTTTATATTGGATGTTGTTGGTGGGACAATTCTCCCTTGTGGAGTTAATAGTAGTCAGAGATTACTGTCCTCACTCTTTCCACACTCCCAAAGCCAAAAGAAACCAACCCAAAGCAGCAACAAGAACAGAGACAAAAAAGTGAATAGGTCAGTGTTACATAACTAGTAAACATCAGAACCACCCTTAGTGCTCCTGATATCCGTATTCTACACATATCTTTATTCCCTACATACATGAATTCTCTGCTATATTTGTTATTTTATTTGTTTCAATGTAGTTATTTGTACCAGAACTAGTCCCATCTCCTAGTTTTATCATTTACTGTCTATAAATCTGTTATTTCTGAAATTATTGTCCTTTTTATTTTCTATTTTTATCATTTATTTATTATAAATTTCCTTACGCTTTCTCTACTACTTTAGGTTTAGTATTGTAAAGTATTATTTTGCCTGTATACTTCTTTTAAATGTTGTTGTTGATTGCTGTCAAGTAGAGCACAACTCATAGCGATCCTATGAACAAAAGGCCTAAAGCCTTTCTATAACTATTGTAATTTATCAAAATTCATAGTGTTTCTAGAGGCATGTTGTTTAGGAAGTGCATTCCACTTTTGCTTCCAAACCTGTCTTAAATTGGGAGCTCCATCAAACACTGTCCACCATGGGTAACCGTCATGGCATTTGACACCCCAATGGCACAAAGTTCAGCATCACAGCAATCCCAGGTTACCTCATTACAGCATATTGACAGAAGAGTGCTGTACCACATAGAAGAATGTTCCTCCAAAATATAATAACCACCAACTTTTAAATACAAAGCACCTCCCCACCCCAGGTCTTGTTGACTCTAAACAAGAGGCTTAAATTTAAAAAAATTCAAACAATTAACATAGTATGCTTTTGTTGTTATGTGCTGTTGGGTCACCTGCAATGTATAGTGACCCTATGTACAACAGCTCTGAACCCTTCCCTGTCCTGAGCCAGTCTCATTAATTCTGACACACCAACAACCATTGCCCCAATCACTGTATCATTCTTTCTCATACTTCAATTTTATTCCTTTCTTTTATCGCTTATGAATTTTTCTCTTCTTCAGGAATATCAATGATCTGCAGCATGGATATCTTCAACCAGATTTCCCTAGTTTCTTATTTCGAGCATTTTGGTTAATTTTTTTTAAAAAACCTATTTTCCATGTTTACATAAGATTTACCACTTCAGAAACCCTATGGGTTCCTATGAGTCAGAATCAACTTGACTGTACTTGGCATATTCTTATGCTTTATAGATCTTAACATAGTTAACTATTTTCTGCCCTCAAAATTTTATAGTATTTTTATTACTAATTTCAATATTCTTTTTTTTTTAGGATTAAATGTTAGATGTTGTGGTTATTTTAGTTGTGGTTTTAATGAAAATTTAGGTTTCCGTTGTTGCACAGTTTCCTCCCTTCCCAGTCCACTTTTCAATGCCCTCTTGTTCCAGATTGTTGTCATACATATATACATAAATACAAATGTTTATACATACAAATGTACACATTCATTTCTTTCAGACTATCCTTCCCTTCATCTGTTCCAATGCAGTGTTTATTATCGATGCCCCCTTTTCTTATTTACTCTCCACCCTCCATGTCAGTCCTACTTTATGACAGCAGTGTTATGTAGTGCTTTCTCCTTTTGTGAGAGATATTGACCAAGGAAGACAGAAGGAGAATTGATGCCTTTGAGCTGTGGTGCTGGAGAAGAGTATTGAGGGTACCATGGACCAACAGATTCATCCTGGAAAGGAGTAAGCTGGGTGGCTCCTTGGAGGTAAGGATTCTGAGACTCTAACATACTTTGGACATGTTGTAAGGAGAGACCGGTCCTTTGAGAAGGACAACATGCTTGGGAGGGCAGAGGGACAGTGCAGGAGGGAAAGACCCTCTATGAGGTGGATTGATTCAGTGACTGGGTAATTGGGATGGGAGTGTCAGAGACAGTGTGATTGGCACAGGACAGAGCAGAGTTTAGGGCTGTTCTACATAGCAAGTGACTCTACAGCACATAACAACAACAACAACAATGTCTTCCAGGCTCATACATATTGTGTAGTTTTACGAGCTCGTTGTTTTTCAGTGTTATGTAATATTCCATTGTGCGAGTGTACTACAGTTTTTCAATCCATTTGAGAAGTTTAGCTGCTTCCATATTTTTACTTTTGTGAATAACACAGCAATAACCATGGATGTGCACACATCTGTTTGAGTCACAACTCTGGTTTCTTTAGAATATATTCCCACTAGTGGAATTGCTGGGTCAAATGATATTTTTATTTCCAGCTCTTTGAAAAAGTGCCAGACAACTTTCCATAGTCGTTGTACCATTTTAAATTCCCACCAGCACTGAAATTGGGTTCCAAACTATCTACAATCTCGCCAGCATACGGCCCTTGCTTCTGTGTTGATCTTTGTTATTGTTGCTGGGATGAGATACTATCTTTTTTTTTAATAAATTTAAAAAAAATTATTATTTTTGTGTGTGTGTACTGTCAAATCAAATCTGACTGGTACAGGAGGAGATTGTCTCTCCTTCCTCGGCAGAGCATCTGGTGGATTTGAACCGTGCACCTCTGGGATTGCAGTGCAGCTTTTTGCCACTAGGCCACCAGAGCTCCCTTGAGATGCTATCTTATATTTGTTTTGCTTTGCATCTCTCTCATAGTTAGAGATTTTGAACATCATTTCATGTGTTTGTTTGCCATCTGAATTTCTTCTTTGATAAAGAATATATTTATATCTTGTGCAAATTTTGCAAGGAGTTGTTTCTATCTCTGTTGTTGAGATGCTGGAGTATTCTATACATTTCAAATATGTCTCTTATATTGCCCAATATTTTTTCCCAGTCTGTGGGTTTTTATTTCACCCTGTTGGAGAAGTTCGTGATGGGCATAGTGGTTTGATTCTTAGAAGGTCTCATTCATCTATTTTATTCTCTCTTGATTGTAAGTTTTTCTTTATGTTTAGAATTCTGTTCATTCTATAACCTAAGGCTTCTAGAGTTGTTTCTAGCTTTTCTCTAATGAATTTTATAGTTTTTGAAGTCAGCTCATCTACCTGTGGTTAACTGAATGGAGAAACAACAGACTTTTAAACAATGATTTTGCAAAATTGGAAAACCATCTGCAGAAAACTTAAGCAAAACCCACACCTCACACCATACACAAAAAAACAGCTCAGAGTGGATCAATTTTCTTCATGCTTTTAAAATGATTTTGATCTTATCTGAGCTTGCCTTCTATATTTTGCTGTTTTATCTTTTCCAGTTTCTACTATGTATTCTTTAAGGGTCCCGCCCCCCAAATAACTTCCTACCTTTATTTGTAAAAGTTCTGTTTTGTAAGAATATTCTCTATCTCTTGCTGTTTACTTGTTTTGTTGCTTTCTTTATATTTTGTCATAATGTATACATAGACTCTATTTTTTATACTTTTTGCTTTCAATTATCTCTAAATATTAGCAATGTCAGGCAATATTTTTATTTGCTGCATTGTATAAAAGAAAGTGAGCATGGACTGACAAACTGAGATAACTGGAAGTTTTAATGCTGGTATGTATTCTCAGAATGTGCTTTCTTATTTGCTCTGACCTTTTCTAAAGGACTTCTCTGGATGCCACTTTCATCATTAGTGAGAGCATGTCTTGTTGATTAAGACATATATATTTTTTTTTCTGTAATCTTAGTTGCAAAGGACCATGCTAATTTATATATTTGCTCTCTTCTATTCAGCTTCAGTTCTTACTGTTAAAATTCAGGAGAAAAAGATGACATGTTTATTGTCTCTCTTAAAACATTTACTTTCTCAATGCTCTGCTTAGTAGAGGTAGTAACTCATCTGGAGTGTTTTTTCTTCTGCTGTGACCTCTGATATCTTGGATAGCTATTTATTTAATAATAATAATTCTCTAAAAAGAATAATCATTATACCATTTAGAATATGTCATAAACTTTTAGGCAGATGGATACATTGTTCCATAGCAAAATTTATATTTATTTTGGTGGGTTCTCATTCAAATAACAAGGTATTTGGCAGAGATACTTTTCACAGCATGTGGTTGGGAATGACAAATTTTTTTAACCAAATTAAAAAAATACACTATTTAATTTATTTTTACTGTGTAAGTTATCTACTGAGTTTCCCCATCAATATTTCTAATTTTATTTTTTTAATATATTTATTTTTAAATTTTATACTTATTTATTTACAAAGTTTGAATGAATTGTTTTTCACAAAAGATCCTTCCCATCGATATTCTTACTAAGGTATTTAAATTTTTTAAAAAAACAAGATTAATATTTGTACATCAACGGTTTCAGGTAGAAAAAGATAACCTTAATAATTCTTGTCCGAAATAAATGGAATCTGAATTTCAAAATCTGGTGTGTGTATATATATATATATATGATAACTGATTAAAATTTTGCAAAAAAGATAAGTAAGTTAGGATTTGATCAAGAATATTAAAGTTTGGAAGCATATTTCACTTTATTATTAACTTTAATTAAAATAATCAATTTGGTATATATTTAATAACTGGCAATTAACCAGTGCTTATAATATACTGGGTGTTATCCTAATGATGGATCACACATTACTAATTTAATTTAAGCAACTACTTTATAAGGTATGATTAATTATATTTTATATATGAGAAAATGTCTATGCACAAGGTTAGAATAAAAGTCAAGTGACTTAGTGTCATACAATTAATGATATCATAACTGTATCATAATGGTTACTATAGTGTGTGCTATTAAAAAAAATTAAAAGCAAATAACATTTATCATTATAATGAACAAAGCTAAATTAATTAGGATTGTATTTATTTTTAATATTTCAGAGTCTCAGAAAAAGATATATATTTTTGTCCAAATAATAATCACCAATAAAATGTAGAACAAATTTATGGGAAGAGGTCTTGAAGACAATGAGGTCTAAATATTTGCTTTTTTATTTTTATTATTTTACATATAATGAGAACTTAGACCTAGTGAGGCCTTTGTTGTATGCTGACTATCAGTGCTACTTCATTTGGAGGTGTTTAGAATAAGAATTTCAGCTTTTGGCAAGCTCTGGTGGCCTAGAGGCAAAAAGCTGCACTGCAATCCCGGAGGTGAATGGTTCAAATCCACCAGATGCTCTGCTAGAGAAGGAGGGACAATCTCTTCCTGTACCAGTCAGATCCAATTTGACGGTACACACACAAAAAAATAATAAAAAATAAAATAAAAAAAAATTTCAGCTTTCATATGAAACACTATGAAAAGTTTCTTATGAAACTTTTTATATGAAAAGCTAGGGTTAATTAGTATATATATGTAATTATTTCTATATTTAAAATGTAATTAAAACAAAAATGTAAACGGAAAGAAATATTTGTGAATTAGAAGATAATTTTGATTTAATGAGTGAACTAAATGTTTTCCTAAAAGAATTTGCTATCTCCTAAATAACTTTATGTTCCAAAATGTTCTGTAGTATTTCTTAAAAAGAGAAAATTTACTTTTCCATGCTTAGACATAGAAGATTATCAATAATTTATTATTGCATGACTTATTTTTCAATAATGAAAGCTTATTTATCTTTGGGAACTGTCAGGGCAATAGATACATAGCATTGAACAGAGCTGCTTTTAAAATCCCTCTTCACATGAAACCTAGAGTGGGGGGAAGCAAAAAATAAACACATACAAAAAACCAAACCAAAACACCTCACAATAAATAGGTATTTAAGTCCATGAAAATAATGAATCAGAGAAAGGAAATGAAAGAGAAGGTTGGGAGTTTTTTTAGATGAGTCAGTGAAGAAAGACTTCTCTAAGGAGTTAGCCTATGTGTAGAAACCTCAAAGGTATGATGAATGACCATTTAGTAGAAGGGGAACAGTGTTTAATATAAAGCATGGACTTAAACGATATAAGGAAGTGAATGGGGAAGAGATTGGAGTAAGAAGAAAATAGAAAGAGATGATATAATAAAAAAATAGACAAGAACCATCCTATGTTGGTTGGGCCTCAAAAACCTTAGTAAGAAGTAACATTTATTATCCTCAACTTGACTTAAACCACTACAACATTTTAAGCATGAAAAAGATACAGTTTACTGGTTTTTTTGTTTTTTTCTTTCTTTCATTTGAAATTTAACCTTTCACTGTTTTGAGAAGAGATTATGGAGCCTAGCAATGAAGCTAGACTGTCAGATAAAATACTCTATGTGCTATATAATAATAAATTGTAAATCAATAATCAAAATTAAACATATTTTTTAACTGAACATTGCTTATTATTTCCAAAATAACTTTAAACCATTCCTGGAGTACAGCTTTGTATTTTCTTCAGAAAAATCTATGGAATTCTATGTAAAAGAAGTTTGTTGTTAGGTTCCATTGCATTAAGTACTGTTCATAGAGGCCTGATGAACAAATGATCTGAACACTGTCCTGTCTGGTGCCATTCTCACAGTCTCTGATACACTCAAGCCCATTGCTACAGTTATTTTGTAAACTCATATTGTTGATGGTCTTCCTCTCTTTTGCTGCCCAAATATCTTGTCCCTTCCCAAGAAACAGCCTCTTGTAGCAACATTCCCAAAGGATGTGAGACAAAGCTTTATAATCTTTGCCTCCAAAGAGCACACTGGCTGCACCTTCTCTTGGATATATTTATGTTGGCAGTCCAGGGGATCTTCAGCATTCTTTTCCAACATCACAATTCAAGGGCATCAATTCCTCTGTCAACCTTTGTCAGTATTTTCCATAAAGGGTATTTGCCTAGAGTTACTGTGTTTTTCTCATCTTTCATAAATATATTGACTCCACATCTCAAACAAAAATAATTTAGTCATTTGAAATAATCTAGCACAGGGCTTTGCATCCATCTATTTAAATGTAAACTCCTATTTGCTATTTACTGACTATGCCTCTTAGGAACTTGGATGGTCTAGTGAGGATATATGTTGATATTTGGAAAAGAAGAATAAATTGTGTGGACAAGCATAACTTAGAAGAGATGATGATGATGATGATGATGATAATAATTTTACAATATGTTTGTCAGCATTAAGTGTAAATATGTAACTTCATTTATTAATTAAAATTTTATTTCCTTAGAAAAACAGGTCTGTTCTAGGCTCTGTGCTAGGGTCAGAAGAAAGATTCAGAGAAGGAGGAAAAAGGGAGGGACAACTTTCAGAATTATTCTCTGATCATGAGAGTTAATATGTAATTAATTGTACAAACTCCTCCGGTGTCACTTATAGTCTCAAAGTCAGCTCTGAGTTGGCTCTGACTCAATGGCAATGAGTGTTGAGAATAAGCAAATATTTTATAATTTGGAAATAGTGCTCTTTAGAAAGTAAACAATTTAAGGTCCGAAGATATTTTTCTATGAATTATTGTTATTTCGTGCAGATGTTCAAAATGTACAAAACCAAAGAATCTTGGAAAACTTACAAAAATTTTAAAAACTTTTTCCATTCCTTGAATATAGAGCTTCAAACAATATGCCTTAATGTATCTCTTGATATTTGTTATGCCCTAGGCCAGAAATCTCAACTTTTTTGAGGAATTACTTTGATAAGTTGAATCTCTGATGATTCAGCACTTTGAAGCAAAGAATTTCTAAAGTGATCACAATTTGCTTTAAATGTTCTCTCGTGTCTTAGGTTAAAACCAAAACAAAAAAGACTCATCATTAAACCCATAAGTGTATGTATAGACTAAAGAAAAAAACGTAGAGAACAGATTAAATTTGTTATGTGTAATTTAATTTGTAATAAGTAATTGACTACAGTTCTTAACCTTCTGCAGCAAGTACTTCAGTTGTGTAATCTGCATATTGTACGTTATTTATGAATCTTCTTCCAATTCTGATGCTACTTCCTTCCTGATGCCATATTCTTCCTCGTAGAACCCATTCCTGGCTGATCTGTTCTGCATATGGATTGTAAAGATATGGGGATTGGACACATCACTCACACACTCCTTTCCTGATTTTGAACCAGGCAGTGTTTAATTGCTCTTTTCTGATGACTGCTTCCTGGTTGGAGTGTAGGTTTTACATAAGAACAATCAAGTGTTCTGGGATTCCCATTGTTCTCAAGGTTAGAAACAATTTGTTGTGACCCACACAGTCAAAGGTCTTTGCATAGTCAATAAAACACAGATAGCTATCCCTCTGGTACTATTTACTTTCTGCCAAGATCCATCTGTTATTGGCAATAATGTCTCTAGTGTCATGACCTCTTCTAAACCTAGTTTGTCTTTCTGGTAGTACTCTATTAATAGGCTGTTCCAGTCATTTTTGGATAATCTTAAGCAGGATTTTGCTTGTGTGTAATATTAGTAATATTGTTTGATAATTTCCACATTCTGTTGGGCCACCTTTTTTTTTTTTGGAAGGGGAACAAATATGGATCTCTTTCAGTCAGTTGGCCAGGTAGTCATCCTCCAGATTTCGTGGTACATTCTTGTGAGCACATCCAGGGGAGCATCTATTTGTTGAAATATATCAATTAGTATTCAATCAATTTCTGGGGATTTATTCTTTGCCAAGTCCTTTAGAGCAGCCTGAACTTCCTCCTTCATCACCATTGCCTCTTTGTGATATGTAGTTTCTTGAAATCCTTCTGTGTCAGTCAATTCTTTTAGGTAAATTTTTGTAAATTTTAGGTAAATTTAGGTAATTCTTTGAATGCTTCCTGGATCATTCAATATCCTGCCAATAGCATCCTTAAGTATCACAACTCATGGCTTGAATTTGTTCTTTAGTTCCTTCTGTGTAAGAAACGTTGAGTGAGCTCAGCCCTT
>NW_006399949.1:1266604-1267893 GCF_000299155.1 Elephantulus edwardii
TGGAGGGACAAAGCAGGAGAGGAAGACTGTGGATGAGATGGATTGACACAGTAACTGATGTAATGGGGGTAGGTGTGTCAGAGACAGGCTCAGGACAGGGCAGGCTTCAGAGCTGTTGTATGTAGGGTTGCTATGGGTTGCAGGCAGCTTAATACCTGCATCACTACCACCAACACCAATAAGCATTTACTTATTTTTTTCACTTCATTAAATCTTAAAAGGGACCAAATAAAATATTGATTTATCCTTTGTTTAATTGGTCAAATTAACATCCTGTGTAGTATTTATCTCTGCAACCTTCTCACCTCTCAAAGTCCATATTTGAAAAGGAGAAGTTGATCTGACCTGAGTGAATTTGAGTCCAATACAAGCTGGATGATTTGGAATAATTTAAACTTCAAATGCTATTTATTTATCTATAAATTGTAAAAAAATCTTCTTTAAATGACTCATGCTTTGACTTAATACTGCAGTGCAAGTTAATGTAATCAATTAATTGGAAGACATCATAAGGTTTTCTTCAAAACGTTTTTACGTAGTTTCCTGTTTTTAACTCCACACACATTTTACTAAATGGACACCAATTTAGATTTGAATATATTGTCTCAGAAAGTTCCTATATTCATTTAACACTTGAAAGATTTTTTATTTTGTACTTGAAATCTATCAATTTATAACTCTGACTCTATTATTACTATAAATGTGGGATTGTTTTTTCCTTAAAAATGAAAGACTCACTCACAAACTCACTGTCATCCAGTCTGTTCTGACTCGTAACAACCACCTCATTCAGATTCTTAGATGGAAATCTTAATGGAATTAAACTTCCTATCTTTCTCCTATAGATCTCTTCATGTATTGTAAGCCACCAGTGGAATTCAGTATTTTGGTTAATACCCAACAGTCTACTAGGCCATGAAAATTCCTTAGTTAAAGTCATTGTACACCTAAGCAACAAAGATCAAAACTTTGTCCTATCCTGTACCACCCTCACAATCTACCATGCTCATCATTTTTTCTTCATTCACTATCTATTCCTTTTATTGAGGATCTTCTTCTTTTGTCAATTTTTGGCTTTTCCTACCATAACATCTTTTTCCAAAGACTGGCCCCCACTGAGAACACGCCTAAAATATGTGACATAAAGTATCATCATTCTTGCAGCTAGGAGAACACGATCCCACTTCTTCCAAGAAAAAATCTTTTGGTAGTCCACAGTATATACCATATTCTTGGCCAATACCACAATTCAAAATAATAAATTCCTCCTTGTTGTTGTTGTTGTTGTT
>NW_006399949.1:1270701-1278222 GCF_000299155.1 Elephantulus edwardii
GCGTCTTTACCCACTTATTTCCCTGCTACTCCATCCACCAGGATACCCATCCACTTCTACCCCCTCCCTTCCTTTCTTATTCAATGTTTAACTTTCAGATGAACTAAAGCAATTGGAAATATAATGGCTTAGGTCAGGCACAACCTAATCTTTAAAACTTACATCCTTACTCTTTAGTACTTTAAAGAGGTCCTTGACAGCAGCTTTCCCCAAAGTAACATATCTTTGGATTTCTTGACAATTACTACTATGACTATACTACTAGTACTACGCTAACGTCTACTACATTTGATTGTGGATTCAAGCAAAAAGAAGTCATTACTTCAATCTTTTCTCAATCTTGTTGTTTATTAGTTCAGTTGTGCTGATTTTGTTTTCTTTGGCATTGAGGTATATCGATTTTGAAAGCTGTGGTCTTTGTTCTTCAATAAGTGCTTCTAGTCTTCACTTTCTGTAAACAATGTTGTGTTATATGTGTAAAGTAGGTTATTTATGACTCTTTCTCCAACTCTGGGACCCACTTCTTCTTCATATAGATAGCTCATGATAAATTTTGCAGATGACTTTGAGAGGAATAGGAATTCCAGAACACTAAACTGGGCTCATATGAAAGCTGTTCTTGTGCTTGAACAGAACAAGGGCATACTGCACCTTTTTATTTTTATGTATAAAGTATTCATTGAAACATCATTTTCTTTATCTTCATAATATCATATTTCTTAGTTTCTTTGCAATAGAATCCTATTTATAAATTATGAACCAACTTGATTTTTCAAAAATAAATTTTATGTTTTAAACTTTTAAAACAAGATAAAGTCTGGGTATGTTCTATGTATTTGATGGATGGTTTATATTACTTTTTGAAATTACTGCTCTTGACAATTGTTATCTCTATAATAAAGGAACTAGTAATTGTTACATCTTTTAAAATCAAGAAAGGCATATGTCAGAATTTCATCTTTCTCTAGTCCTATTTTCTTTTTTCTAGTAAAAGACTTAAATGTTTAAATATATAATGCAAATTATTAACATGTTATTTTAAAAATTTTGGGTGAAGAGAGAGGTTGTCATATTCTATCGATTGATGTACTACAATAAGAATTTGAAACACTAAATTGTTAAGATTTTTAGATAGAAACCACATGCCTTAAGTTAGACTTAGTAGGATCTGTATGAAATTGAAAGAACATTGGATTTAACAACGCAGAGTTTTATTCTTAGCTTTATATTAAATGCCCCTATCATCATATATAGTCACCTCTCATGAGTAGAATTTCTCTCGGCTTACTTTTTTAATAAGAAAAAAGAAAAACTGGATCAGAGAGTAACTAAAACTCAATTTTGGCCTTAATTATTTGCATCTATGAGCTTAGAATATACATTATATAATTGCAAGAAAAAAATTAAACTTTAATAAGTTTTTTTCCTTGAAAATTCAGCAGTCATAATTTTTTCTATTGCATATGCAAGATTTCAAGTTAGCAGGCAATTGTCTGGAACAAGTAGCATGCTGTTTTAACTATCAAACTTACATGATGAGATTTTCCTGGACCAAAGTTTCCCTAAATAAATTTCCAAAGCACCCTGTGGGATTCTAATCTGATGTCTATAAATTATTATACAGGCCTAAGTGTTTAAGAGGCCAAGTTATTTTTACAAGTTAGGTTGACATTCAAAAGTATGCCATGCTAGCAACCCAGTCAAGTCAATGAACACTTGCACACACAAGTTTGCTATTAACCCCTTTAATTCTCTGCTCAGACCACCATAACACTTGCATTCTAAATGCGATGCTTGACATTATAAGGCAATTTAGATATCTTTTACAAGTAGAAATAATGACTGCCCTGGTGAAAACATAAAAGTTAAATGGGCTTCCTCATAAAAATCACTTTCCGGGGTTGAAATGGTCTGGCGCTCAGAAACCTATCATATAAACTGACAAGCAAGACTAACTAGGAGTGAGGGACTGTTGCAAACAGATTTCTATCCCAAAACATTCTAACTAGTTGAAGAACAAGAATAAGTAATTTCTCTTCTGTTTCTGAAATTATAGCTTTATTGTTTGAAAACTTAAGCAAGGTCTGGATAATTTGTGTCTGGTATAATCATTTGAAAGTCACCTGAGGGAAAGAAGGGAGATGGAGTATTATACCAGGACTTTTCTGACTTCTTGAATATGGGATAAAATTATAATAAGCCTAGAATACCCTAATTGCTGTCCTTTCTCCCCTAAAAGAATTTCCACTTCGTTCATGTGCTGTGAGTGATAAACAAAAAGTTGTTGTTAGCTGCCTTCAAATCTAGTGTGACTTATAGGGACCCTATTAACAAAAGATCTGGACCCAGTTCTGTCCTGTGCCATTCTCACACTTCCTGAGCCCATTGCAATAGTTATGGTGTCAATACACCTGGTTGAAAGTCTTCCTCTTCTTTGTTGACCTTCCACTCTTCCTAGCATCATGTCCTTCTTGAAGATATAGCACCTCCTAGCAACATGCCCAAAGTATGTAAGGCAATGACTCATCATTCTTGGCTCCAAAGAGCACTCCAGCTGCACCCTCTCCAGGACGTATTTGTTGGTTCTCTTGGCTGTCCATGGGATGTTCAGTGCTCTTCTTCACAAAACAACAACAAAAATAACATAAGGTAAAGGATGTAAGGAATTAAAGCTTTTCAGAGAGCTAGTAAAGAAAGAGCTCTGATGTTGCCATAGTTAAAGTATGGTCCTCACACTTCTAAAAATCTAACTATATGCGCCTTTATTTTAGCAATGAGGCATGTTGGCCATTACTCAAGACCTGTGCAGACTTGAGTGTTTGCCTTTTTTACCAGTTTTTTAATCCATTGTCCTTGGGATAGAAGTTGTTGTCTTGCTCTCTGTGTCACTCTGTGGATTGAATTCAGACATCTGAATCTGACTTCTGAATCTAGGGCTCTTTGTTTAGTATAGTCTATTTACCCTGGTGTCTCCACTTGCTGTACTGAGGTATCTTGTGGTTGCCGTGAAGCCGGATACTGTTACCATGGTGGACAGTGTTTGGTGAATCTCCCCGATTAAAACAAGCTTGGAAGCAGGAGTGGCATCAACTTCCACAATAACTTGCCTCTGGAATCCCTATGAACCTAGAGAAAGGACAAAAGTTATACAGAAAGTGTCCAGGACTTCACTCATAGGGTTGTTATGAGTCACCTGCAACTCGACGGTACTTAACAACAACTACATTTCCAAATCAATTCCAGGTTCACCTCTTGTTATTAGAATCCTTATGGCCTAAAACGAGACACTTCTGCTTATTTATGGCTGTTAATAAGGGACCCAATTCTTACCAACTCATAAAGATGATTTACCCTATTCTGAGATAAAGAGGCCCAATATTTTTGAAACACTACTTATTTTTGTGAAGAAGTAATTATTTTGTTTCTTTTTGATATTCCTTTTTGAAAACATAAGATTTAGCTAATATATAATGATGAGAAATGATTACCAAATGGCAGAGTAAAAGAAGACTTTTTAAGTATAGGAAAGACTCTAAGAAAGAAGAGAATATATGAGAAAACAATACTAAATGATGAAATATGGAAAATAATGGAAGCGAGATTGCATCAGGTCTGTTTTGTGTTTTATCCAGAATGTGTAAGAATATTTTCATCAGTGTTAAATGGAAACGTGTTGAGGGTTTTATAGAGATACATTTATGAGATGACATTATTTATCATTTAAAAAATACCTAAATTTACATAAAATGGGAGGAAAAAAGGATGTTGTTGTTAGGTTCTGTTAAGTACCACCTATAATGAGTGACCTGATGAACAACAGTCCTAAATCCTGTTTTAGCCTATGCCATCCTCCTCATCTCTGTAATGCTTTAGCCCGTCATCATAGTTATGGTGTCAATCTATCTCATTGTGAGTCTTCTTCTCTTTTGCTGACACTCCACATTTCCAAGCATGAGAACCTTTTCCAAGTAATAGATTCTCCTAGCAACATGTCCAAAGTATGAGAGACTAAACTTTGTGATCTTTGGCTCCAAGAAGCAGACTGGCTACACCTTTTCTAAGACCTATCTGTTCATTCTTTTGACAGACCATAGAATGTTCAGTGCTCTTCTCCATCACCATAGTTCAAAGGCATCAATTCTTTCATTATTCATTGCCTAGCTCTCACGTGCACAGCAAATGATTGAAAAGACCATGATCTTTTCTATGGTCTTTTAAATCACTTGAATAAGTGAAGCCCATGAGTCAGGCACATCTTGGTCTTCAAACTAAAATTATTGATCTTTAAGATTTTGGAAAGGTTCCTGAGAGCAGACTTATCCAGTAAGTATCTTAGTCTCTTGACTGTTGGTACCAAGGATGCTGATTGTGGATCCAAGTAGGATGGACTTATTGACAGTTTCCATAGTTTCTCTCTCTCTCTCTCTCGATGGTGCCTGTTCAATAGGTATGGAAGAAGGATACAATCTTCTACCCAGAAATAGATAAAAAACAACGCTTTAATAGTCTGTTGTAAGAATCTTAGTGGAAGAGAATATGGACTGGATTAGCACGGTAGCACAACTTACTGTTGTTATGTACCATCAACTCAGAACTTACCCATAGCTAAACTGCCAGGGGGGATTTCAGAGGCAGTTTAATTGCACAGAGGCAATTACCCATTCTTCTCCTTTGGAGCAGCTGGTGCATTTGAACTGCATGACTTTGGGATTTCAGCACGGTTTCTTACCAGCAGGCCCCCAGAGCTACCTAGAAGCACAAGAGATGGGAGGAATTACATGGAAACACATATATACACACATGCATACATCAGTTTACACATACAACAAAAGTAATGGAACTTTTCAGTGGACTGATTTATTTTAAAGAAATGCATTGTTGGAAGAGCTTGATATAATTATAGAAGTTATATTTGAAAAAAAAAAACCAAACAAACCAACAACTCCCAGACATTTTAAATATCTGTTAGATGTTAGATTAAAACAATATTATAAATTAAAAATGATATATCATCCTTGAAGATCTGAAAAAAATTACAATTTATTTACTTCCATGCTTTTATTGATCTACCAGATGTGAGTGTTATAGAAATAAACCAATTTATGAAGTCTTTGTTTAGATAGTGAGAAAAGTAGCTCAATTTCTGTTTTGTGGAAGAAAAATTTAACTTTTTTTTCTTTTCTTATATAGACATTAAGTGTAAATCTACACATTGCCCTTAAGAATATTCTGAAAAGCTATCTATGAAACACTCAGAGAAAAAATTGTTTCATGTTTTTATATTCCTAGTGTTTTATATGGAACCTAGTACACATATGTGGACAATATATGTTTACTGTTTGTACTATTAGCTATTGATATGAGTAGGATTAGGGTCTGATATAATTTATGGATAATAGTGAATATAACTGGTATGCTGATGCTCTAAATATATAAATATAGGATGTATATTACTGTAGAAGGGATGAAAGACAATTTAATTAAAAAATTAATCTTTGATCCT
Organism: Elephantulus edwardii; assembly: GCF_000299155.1. NCBI lineage: Eukaryota > Metazoa > Chordata > Mammalia > Macroscelidea > Macroscelididae > Elephantulus > Elephantulus edwardii. The sequence goes on from NW_006399949.1 coordinate 1,276,205, forward strand.
GAAGGCCTTCCATGACATCTCAATTTTGCCTGCTTCTCAATGTTAGGAGTGTTATTCCATTAAGTCCTTTAATTTTACTTAATTATTCCAATTTATTGAATAGTTACAATTTAAAGCCAATAATCTTCAGATTTCAGGGAATCTGACAATCACTTGTGAACTATTTATGACTTTAATTTCAAGAGTGCTTTAGAACTAAAAACATCCTTACTACATTACAACATGGCTTTCAGGATGTGAGTGAAATGCTTGACTCGTCTTGTGACATTTGGGTGCTGCTTAGGTGTTCTTATTCCATGCCTCATGCTCAAGCTCTAAGAACCTTAAATTTTCCAGGGAAGGAAACAATTATTTTGTCCTTCTTTTCAGAACTTTTTGCCAATTACACAATTAAAAGGAATTTATCACCATTGTAGACAGAGACTGATGAGGCAGATTATGGTAGAGTTGTGGCCTGGGAAATGGAAACTAATGCCAAGGCAAACAACACTTGTAGGTGGAGAGGAAGAAACACTGGTATCGGAGCTGGAGCAACTGAGGTTTTTAATTTATTTAATTGCCTTGTACAGATTTCTGTGTTTTTCTAAGTTTCAGTTGTTATTGGCTTGCATGATATGGTTTATGTGAAATTCTTAATTACATATATTTTATTCAATGTGATAGGCAACATCATGATGTATGGAGAAGAGATTGAAACTGTCAACAGATTTATCTTGCTTGTATCCATAATTAACACCCTTTAGTACTAGCAGTCAGATAATAAGGAGACACACTGCATTGGGAAAATCTGCAGTTAGGGATCTCTCCAAATTACTGAGGAGTAATGATGCTAGTTTGAGGATTAAGGTGCATCTGATTCAGGCCATAGTCTTTCCAATTACTTGCTATGCATATAAGACCGGGACAATGAATAAGGATGTCAAAAGAATTGATGCCTTTGAGCTGTGATGTTGGAGAATAGTACTCAACATTCCATAGACAGCCAAAAGAACACAAACAAAAATGTCTTAGAGAGGGTGCAGCCAGAGTGCTCGTTGGAGGCAAGAATGATGAGACCTCAGTTCATATATTTTGGCATGTTGCTAGGAGGAGCCATTTCTTGGAGAAGGACATGATGTTGGGAAAGGCGGAGGAGGGTCAAGGAAGGGAGAGGAAGACCTTTGACATGGTGGATTGTCACCGTGACTGCCGCAACAGGCTCCTCTGTGTCAGGAAGTGTAAGGATGGCACAGGATAGAATAGGGTTCATATCTTTTGTTCATAAGGTTACTATGATTTGTATTCAACTGAACGGCACCTAACAAAACAACAACGTACAATTGTACCTCATGTATGGTAACAAAATAAAATATCAATTTAAAATGTAAGTTTAAGTTTTAGCCAAAGAAAATGAAACAGGTCTATAAGACTTATAAATATAATTAGAATCTAGAGACGACTTCAAGAAGATTCAATGCCTTGAACAATAATAATCAAAGACCAGACAAGTTGTAATGGTATCAAGACATAAAGAAAACAATATTTCCTTTAAAGACACACAGAAAAGAATCAAAATGAAAGTAAAAAAAGACTCTGAAATTGACTTTTGATATAGAGAAGGTAAAGCAATGGAAAAATAATTCAAAGGATAGCTCCAGGGAAAAAAGTATTATAGTGAAATGTAAAAAGAACTAGAGATAGAAAGCCAGAATAGAAGAGAATTATTGACATTTCTCCAGTTGTAATATTGAAGCATTATATAAGCAGGATTTCAAATTATTTTCCAGGTAACATCAAAGTAAAGATAACTACTGGAAGAATATTCCCATTCAGAGTGTGGAATTATTAAACGTCATTGCTAGATCTGTCTTGAAGTACAATATTGTCAATGACAGGATAATATATATACACATACAAGGAAGTCCAGTGAATACCACTATCATTCAAATATATGCACCAACAACCAGAGCCAAGGAAGAGGAGATAGATTTTTACGAACTTTTACAATCGGAGATTGATCGAACATGCAACCGAGATGC
>NW_006399949.1:1280422-1305382 GCF_000299155.1 Elephantulus edwardii
GAAGTGGATTGATTCAGTGACTGGGATAATTGGGATGGGAGTGTCAGAGACAGTGCGATTGGCACAGGACAGAGTGGAGTTTAGGGCTGTTGTGCATAGGGTCGCTATGAGTCGCAGGCGACTCGACGACACATAACAACAACAACAACAACCACTAATATCACATACTAGCAAAATCCTGCTGAAGATTATCCAGAAATGACCGGAACAGTACATTCACAGAAAACTGCCAGAAATACAAGCTGGTTTAGAAGAGGTCGTGGCAGTAGAGACATTATTGCCATGTCAGATGGCTCTTGGCAGAAAATAAAGAATACCAGAGGAATGTCTATCTGTGTTTATTGACTATGCAAAGGCATTTGATGGATCACAACAAATTGTTTCTAACATTGAGGAAAATGGGAATCCCTGAACACTTGATTGTGCTTATGTGAAACCAGGAAGCAGTCCTCATAACAGAGCAGGGAAACACTGCCTGGTTCAAGATGAGGAGAGACGTGTGTGAGGGATGCATCCTGTACCTTTTCAATCTGTATGCAGAACAGTTCATTTGGGAATCATGGCTTTATGAAGAGGAGTGTGGTATCAGGATTGGAGGTATACTCATCAAGAACCTACGTTAAGTAGATGACACAATCTTGCTTGCTGAAACTCAAGAAGACCTGAAGCGCTTGCCATAGAAGGCCAAAGACTGTAGTCTTCAATATGAATTGAAGCTTAACATCAAAAACACAAAGATTTTCACCACTGGACCAATTTGGCAGCCCCATGGTAGATGGAGAAAAGAGTGAAGTTGTTAACAATTACAGCTTGCTCTGCTCCATAATCAACACTCTTAACACAAGCAGGCAGAAAATCAAAAGACAAGTTGCATTGTGAAAATCTGCTGTCAGGGGCCTCTCTAGAGTACTGAAAAACAATGATGTCAGTCTAGAGACAAAAGTGTTCCTAATCCAGGCTATGGTTTCACAATTACTTGATATGTTTCAGAGTGTTGGACAATAACTAAGGATGACAGAAGAAGAATGGAGGCCTTTGAAATGTGGTGCCAGAGAGGAGTCTTTAACATACCATGGATTACCAAGAAAAAAAATAGGTCTGTCTTGGAGAGGGTAAAACCAAGTTTCTTCTCGGATGCTAAGATTTTGAAGTTCTGCCTCACATACTTTGGGCATATGGCCAGGAAACACTGGTGCTTGGAGAAGGATATCATGCTTTGAAGGGTGGAGGGACAGCACAGGAGAAGGATACCCTGGATGATACAGTAACTGGGGCAGTTGGGGTTGGTGTATTTAAATTAGTGATACTAGCTCAGAACAGTGCAGGGTTCAGAGCTGCTGTACATAGGGTCACTATGGGCTGCAGGTGACTCAACAGCACATAACAACAAAAACAACAACAACTAGAAGAAAAATAATTGGTTGGTGTTAAATCATTGCAGGAGGTAGCTATTGTTATGTGCTATCAAGTCATTCGCAACTCACATTCAACAACTCACATTCAACATTCTACAATTCTATGAACACCAACCCTGAACTGTGCCCTATCCTGAGTTAATTTCACTGTCTTCAACACACCTGCCCCATTACCTCAATTATGGTGTCAATCCATCTTATACAGGGTCTTCCCCTCCTGTACTGTCCCTCCTCTCTTCCAAGCATGGTGTCCTTTTCTAAGGCCTAGTCCTGCCTGGAAACATGCTGAAAGTATGTGAGATGGAGCGTCAAAATCTTTGCCTCCAGGGAGCAACTTGGTTTCACCCTCTCTGGGATAGATCTGTTTGTTCTTTTGGTAGTCCATGGAATGTTCAATACTATTATCCTGAACCACATTTTAAAATAATTGATTCTTCTTCTATCACCCTTCATAATTTTCCAGCTCTCTAAATGCATAGCAAGTAATTGCAAAGATCACCATAGCAAGAACACTGAAAGAGCCCAAATGCCAATCAATGGAATGGACTGAGATTCATGGTATATTCACAAAATGGAATTTTACATAGCACACCGGAGCAGTGATTTTGTAAATTACTACCTAACATGAGAGGGACGGGAAAGCATTATGCTAAGTGAACTAACTCAGTTTCATAAAGACAAATACTGTATAGGATCATTATTGTAGAATGAGTACAAGAGTCCAAGGAGAATAGCGGTGGGCTTAATCATAGGGATGCACAATTTGATGGGTTGAAGGAGGGAGGGGTAAAGGAAAGGTGAAAGATCTTGTGTGAAAAACAGTGTATACAAAATTTATGAACTTTGTATGTAAGCCAGTATAAAATAAAGAGATCATGACTTGGATCAGGCTAGTATCCAAACTGTCATCATTGCTCTTCAGCACTGTGGCAAGGTCTCTGACAATTTGATTTACCCAATGTAATTCTTCTTCTGATTTCCTGATTGTTGTTGAAAGAATCTGATTGTGGAACCAAATAAATGGGTGATTCGCATTCAAGGGGTAGAATATGGATTTTTTAAAGTATGGTGTTGAAGGGAGAAATCCAAGACATACTGAAGGTATCGTGAAAAAAAAAAGAAAGACTTCAGAATTGAAGAAAGTTTATTTAAAATATTTCAGTGGCTACAATATCAAAACTGGTCACTTATTTATGCTAATAAAGTTAGAAGACTTATCAGGTGACTGGGAAAGATCTATAATTGTGCCTGTTTCAAGTAAAAGTGCTCCAATAAGTTCAGAAGTTATTAACTAATATTGTTATCATTATTGTTGTTGATTGCCATTGAGTCAAACACATTCGCAGCAACCCTATAAATAAAAGGCCTGAAGCCTTTCTATAATTATTGTCATTTATCAAAGTTCATACTGTTTCCAGATTGAAGTAGTGCATCAATTGGGAACATCTAAGAATTTAGAATGATTTAGAAGATAATGCTAAATTAGAGATATCATTTTATAAAGTGAAAAGGATATGAAGTATTTTTGATCAAGATCAAAAGCTATAGAGTTCAATATAGAAAACACTTAAACAAAAAGCAAAATATCCTCACAAGAATGATATTATGATCAAAGAAGAAAAAATTGATATATTGAAATATTTTGATATATAATTATGTTCATAAATACAATAATAAAAAATAAAATTATGTATTGCTCAGGAAGATATTTTGTAATGGATTTCTTTAAAGTTGTAAAAAATCAAAAGTATAACTTTAAAGACTAATGTGGGTGGGATGTTAAAAACTTTGAAAATGGATTTTCTAACTATCGTGTTATCCCATCGGTGCATGGTCTCTTGACACTAACTATGGATGTATGATCTTGAAAATCACCAACAGTTGTGGGACTAATTTAAGAGTACACTTTTCCCAGTGTGAGAAATGGTGATGGAGGGAGTGTGAAGACACTGTGAGAGTTGGTGGTAGACAGAAGGTGAAGAGACTGTGGCACTGCTGTGAAAAGACTGTGAGAAACTATGAAAAGACTGTCACAATGTGTAGGAAGAGGGACTCTGGAGATAGAGCCACTGTTAAAGCCTTTGCTAGTTACCTAGATGAAGGAAAATCTGACTTGTAAAGTTTGCTGTATGACTGAGGAAACCAGAGGTGCATTTGTGCTGTTGAATTGAACCTAGACTTTCACTAATTGAAGAAGTGTGCCTTGTTAATTTGGCTTCAGACTGCTAGACTAAAACTGAGATTACATTTTATGATATTCTTTGCCTCCTCAACTGCCCAATCTACTTCCCTAATAAACCCTGCAACTGTGAGTAAAATCTGCGAGTCAAGTTGTAATGAACGTAGGATCCAATGATCGGTAGAAATGGATGCAGGAGCAACGAGGTTGAATGCCTGACTTTGTAGTTATTTGTAGAGTACTATAAATTTTATTCATGGGAAAAGCTCTCCTTTATGAAGGAGGTAGAAGTCAAACTCACCTATCCACATTTTGCATTTATTCCTTTTCAGTAGGCCTAATCCAAGCTATGATATTTTCAGTTGTTTCACATACATATGAAAGCTGGCTGAGGAATTAACCAGAATTAAGATGAACTGATGTCTTTAAATTATGATGTTGGTAAAGAATATTAAATTATAATGTGAACTGCCCAAATAATGAAAAACAAAATCTGTCTTAGAAGAAGTACAATCAGAATGCTCTGTAGATGCAAAGATGAGGAAACTTCATCACATGTACTTTGGACACGTTCTAAAGAGGGACTAGTAACAGGAGAAGGGCATAATATTTAGTTGAGGGTCAGGAAAAAGGAGAAAAACTCTCAGCAAAAGACATTGGTACGATGACTGAAGCAATGTGCTGAAACATAACAATGACAGTGTAGATGATAGAATGATAATGAAGACGGATAGTGTTTTATTCTGTTGTTCATGAGGTTGGTATGAGTAAATATCAACGTGACAGCACTTAACAAAAATAGTATATTCTGTCTTTAATATGAGGTACACTGATTAATTTTGAATTCATTTGGCCTGACCAGTTTTGAAGTTTGTCATAATGTCCACAGACCTCCATATCCACTGTCATTCTGACTCACAGAAAGCCTGTAAAACAGAGTAGAAGTTATCTATAGGGTTACCAAGGCTATAAATCTTTGCAGAAGAAGATCTTTACTTCTGTCTTCTACAGAGAAGCCAGTGGGTTCAAACTACCCACTTTTTGGTTAGCAGTTAGCTTTTTCATCACTGTATCATCAGGTTTCCATAATGTCTTGTTGTTAGGTGCGATCCAGTCAAGCATGACTGACAGTGACCCTATGAAAAAAAGATCTGAACCCTGTTCTATCCTGCAGTAGTCACCTTGTCAGTCCACCTGGTTGAGTGTCTTCCTCTCCTTTACCTACCCTCTAACCTTCCCAACAGCATGTCATTATCCAAGGATTAGCACCTCCTAGCAACAGCTCAAAGGCATCAATTCTTTTTCTGTCATCATTATTCATTGTCCAGGTCTTAATGCATTGGTAGTAATCAGAAAGACTATGGCTGGAATCAGACCCACCTTGGTCCTCAAACTGACATCACTATTCCTCAATATTTTGGAAAGGTCCATAACTACAAATTTTCAGTGCAATGCATCTCCTTATTTACTGACTGCTCATGCCATGGGTGTTAATTGTGGATCGAAGCAAGATGAAACTGTTGACAATTTCAATCTTTCTCCATCCATTATGACACTGTCTGTTGGTACAGTGGTAAGAATCTTTGTTTCCTTGATACTGAGACACAATCCATACTGAAAGTTGCATTCCTTGATCTTCTGGAACAACTGTTTCAAGTCCTTCTCACTTTCAGCAAGTAACATTGTGTCATCAGCATAATGCAGGCTGTTAATGAGTCTTCCTCCAGTTCTGATGTTACACTCCTTCTCAGAGAGTCCAGCTTCTCAGATAATTTGCTCAGCTTTTAGAGAAGAGTAAACATTATTTTGTTACTCTTGCCTGGTTGAATCAATGATAAGATGGAATTTACAAACTCAGGGTATTTGACCCTATTGAAAGTAATTTATAGCAGATTAATAGAGAACTTGTTTAACTTAAGTATTATTTTAGATCTTGCCACCATTTAAAAAACCTTTTATTGTAATTTGAGTGAATATTTGCAAAGGAGATTGATTCCAATTTCATCATTAACACATTTTTGTGTGTGTGTTTTATTATATCAATTACAATTTCTGCTTAATATCTTTACTTTTCCCACAATCTCTCCATGGTTGTTGTTACAGTTCAACCTTTCATCCTTTTCTCTCTGTTTTTTGCATTTTTAATCCCTGGGAAGGTTCTAGTTTTATGATCTTGCTTGCTTGTTTGCATATCCATATACATATAATGAAGACTCATTAACATGACTATTATTCAACTTTATTCTCCTATATCTTGAGCCAAAGAGGAAATTGAAAATTTTTACCAAATTTTGCAGTCTGAAATTGATTGAACATTCAATCAGGATACATTAATGATAATTGGGACTAGAATGCAAAAATAGGAAACAGTGAAGAAGGAACAATATTTGGAAAATATGGGCTTGGTGATAAAACTGAAGCTGGAAATAGAATGATTGAAGTTTGCATTTATAATGATTTATTCATTGCAAATACATTTTTAAATAGACACAAAAGATGACTTTACATGTGGATTTTACCCAAGGGGCTGCATAGGAATCAGATTGATTATATTTGTGGAAGAAATCACTGAAGAAGCTCAATATTGGCAGTCAAACCTAGGCCAGAGGCAGACTGTGAGTCATTTCATCAATTACTCATATGAAAGCTTAAATTGAGGCCAAATAAAATTAAAATAAGTCCACCAGAACCAAAGTATGATTGGTATGATCTTGAATCAGTTCCAACTTCATTTCATATCATCTTAAGGATATGGATAGGTTTAAGGCATTGAACACCAATGACAGAAGACCAGATGAGTTGTGAAATGATATGATGGATATAATCCATAAACAAAGTACAAATCCATTAAAAAAACAGAAGAGAAAGAAAAATTTGAAATGGATGTCAGAAGAGATTTTAAAGATTGCATTGGAGTGTTGAGAAGCCAAATCTAAAGGAAAATATGTCAAAGCGAAAGAGCTGAACAGACAATTTCAAAGGGCAGTTTAGGAAGATAAAGCAAAGTATTATAAAGAAATGTGCAGAGAGATGGAATTGGAGGAAAAGGGAAGAACTTGTTTCACATTTCTCAAGCTGAAAGAACTGAAAAACAAGTTTAAGCTTTCTGTCGCAATATTAAAAGATTCTACGGGCAGGGTTTAGGGCTGTCATACACAGGATCACTATGAGTCACAGGTGACTCGATGGCACATAACAAAAATAACAACAACAACAACGATGGGCAATAGATTGAATGACCCAGAAAACATCAAAAGAAGATGGAGGGAATACACAGTAGTATACCAGGAAGGACTGATTGGCATTAAAAAATTTCAGGAAGTATCATATGAACAGGTTGTTAAATTGTTAAGTATCATCGAGTCATAGATGACTCATAGCAACCCTATGAATGAAAGACCTGACACTTGTATAACTTTCATCATTTCTCTAAGTTCATCGAGTTTCCAGAAGCAAGGTATTTCACAAGTGGATGCCACTGCTGCTTCCAAGCCTGATTTAATCTGGGAGCTCCACCAAACACCATCCACCATGGGTAACCATTATCACATTTGACACACCAGTGTCACCAGTGTTTAGCATCACAACAACCATGAGTTACGACCAGTGCTATACCACTTAGAAAAATGTTTTACCAAAAACAATTAAAACCAGGTCTGAGGGCTGCAGAATAAAATCACCCACCATAAGTTTCTATCCACTAGGATAACAGAGCTCTCTCTATGACTCACAACAATTCTATGAACAACAGATCTAACCCTTGCCCTATCCTATGCCATCCCTATAATGCAAGACATGCTAGAGTCCATTGTGACAGTCATCGTATTAATCCATCGTGTTGAGAATTGTCTTTTCTTCTCTGACCTTCCACTTCTCTCACCATGATGTCATTTTCAAGGACTGGAACCTTAAGTATTGTTAAGTGCCATTGAGCTGTAGATGACTCATAGCGACCCTATGAATAAAAGACCTGAACACTTGGATAACTTTCGTCATTTCTCTAAGTTCATAGAGTTTCTGTAGGCAAGCTGTTTTGGAACTGGATGCCACTCCTGCTTCAAAGCCTGTTTTAATCTGGGAGCTCCACCAAACACTGTCCATCATGGGTAACCATTATTACATATGAATGGGAACCAATAATGGAGGAAGTACAAGATGCATTGAAGGCATTGGCAAAAAAATAAGACCCTAGGACTTGATGGGATATCAATTGTCTTGTTTCAATTAACAGATGTTCCCTTGGATGTACTCATTTCTCTAATCCAGGAAATTTTGAGGATGGCTGTCTGGCCCATAGATTGTAAGAGGTATATATTTGTTCCCATTCCTAAAAAGGATGATACAACTGAATGTGGAAATTATTGAACAATTACATTGATATGACATGCAAGCAAAATACTGCTGAAGATCATTAAAAAGTGACTGGAACATTACCTAGATAAGGGATTGCCAGAAGTTCAAGTAGTATTTAGAAGAGGTCATGGCACCACGGATATCATTGCTGATGTTAGATGGATTCTGGCTCAAAGTAAGGAATATCAGAAAAATGCCTATTTGTGCTTATTAACTATGCAAAGGCATTTGTATGAATCATGACAAGTTATGGCTGACATTGAGAAAAATGGGAATCCAGATCACTTAATTGTACTCATGTGGAAGCTGTACCTGGATCAGGAGGCTGTTGTGTGAATGGAGCGGGGGAGCACTCATGATTTGGAACTGAGAAGGAAGTGTGTCATGGTGGTATTCTTTCTCCATACCTATTATGCTGAGCGAATTATCCAAGAAGCTGGACTGTGTGAGGAAGAATGTGACATCAGGGTTGGAGGGAGACTTATCAACAACCTGCATTATGCAGATAACACAATCTTGCTTGCTAAAAGTGAGGAAGGCTTGAAGCACTTTTTTCAGAAGATCAAGAAATACAGCCTTTAGTATGGATTGTATCTCAATGTCAGGAAAACAAAGATTCTTACCTCTGGACCAATAGGCAGCATCATGTTGGATGGAGAGGAGATTGAAATTGTCAACAGCTTTATCTTGTTTGGATCCACAATCAACATCCTTGGTACCAGCAGTCAGGAAATAAGGAGACATATTGCACTGGGAAAATCTGCAGTTAGGGATCTTTCAAAATTATTGAAGAGCAGTGATATCAGCTTGAGGACTAAGGTCCTCAAGCCATGTTCCTTCTGATTACTAGCTATGTATCTGAGAGTTAGATAATGAATGAAGATGACAGAAAAATAACTTATGTCTTTGAGCTATGGTGTTGGAAGAGCTCTGAACATTTCTTAGACAGCTAAGAGAATGGAGATGGTACAGCCAGAATGCTCTATGCAGGCAAGAATGATGAGGCTTCACCTCACATACTTTGAACGTGTTGCTAGGAGGTGTTAATCCTTGGAGAAGGACATGTTGTTGGGAAGGATGGAGGGTCTGCGCAGGAGAGGAAGACCCTCAACCTGGTGCATTGATATGGTGACTACAGCAATGGGCTCTTGTGTGTCAGTAAGTGTGAGGGTGGCGCAGGATTGAACAAGGTTCAGATCTTTTGTTCATAGGGTTGCTATGAGTCACACTCAGCTCGGAGGCACCTAACAACAACAAGAAGTTGTTACTCATCAATGCAGGATGCACAATGTTGTCTTTACTGACTATATTTTACTCATTGATCTTGATGCTCCTGGAGAATTTGGCCTCGAGGTCCCATGACTTGAGGACTCATCATTTCCTCAGGGTGGCTAGTTATAATTAAGAAATGTATTAAATTTTACCCCTTTTTTCTACAATATCTAAATATGTATTTGTAGAAAGACAAATATTCATGTTGAAATATGTGCCAAACTTTCGGTATAGTTTTTTTCAATTGCCTTTATACGTTAATTTTGTCTGTCTGACTTGGAGATTAATCTTCATTATTATTGGTAGTGTAAACTTGTGCATGTAGTGGCCTATTGTTTTCCATAACTCTTGCATAGCTATTTCTTCCTTTTCTATAGTGATATTATAATAAGTCCTCTTACTCTTCTATGATCCAGACACTATTTTTTTTCAGACACTATTTTTAAGATACATAAGTAATGCTGATTTGTCCTTTCTTTAAGCATTTATGAAGAAAGAACTAATGTATATAACTGATTATGGTTCAGAAATATTTCTTACATGACAGGGTTTTTTTAAAGTATTTCTAATGTCAAATGTGTTGTTTTAGGTGCTGCCTAGTTAAGGATGATTTAGAGCAACCCCATGTACAACATGTATGAACCCTGTCCTGTCCTTTGCCATCTTCCTATGTCTCTGACTCAATCAAACCCATTGCTGCAGTTATTGTGTCAATTCACCTTGTTGTGGGTCTTCCTCTCATTCACCATCCCTCCACCTTTTCAAGCATGATGTTTCTATCCAAACAACATGCCCAAAGTATGTGAGTCAAACGTTTTTCATCTATTCTACAAAGAAGCACTTTAGCTCTGCACCTTCTCAAAGACATATCTGTTTGTTCTTTTGGTGCTTTACACAGTATTCAGTGGATGATTTTATTTCCAAATTGGAAGGTTGTCAACTGGTAAGGGCTCATAAAAATTGTCAGAATTTAAAGGGTCAAAAACTTCATGTAAATTGGGGAACTCTTGTATATTTTGATCTCTCTGAGTTATAATTTCCAACATATAGTATCAGAGTATAGGATCATCATTGGATTGTATTTAAAGAAATAAAATATTTATGGCAAAGAGTAGGATCTTAAAATAAATTTGAGCTGTATCATTAATGATAGACAATAATGAAACTTATGAAGGAAAAAACAGTTATCACAAGAAGCAAAAAATCTCAATATGAACACGAGTATGTTGTTTGTGCACTGTTGAAAAATCTTCATGTCAGGATTTGTCAATTTGCTAGTCTCCTCTGAAATCTACTGTGAAAATATTTTACCTACACCCCTTGACAATAAAATCCTTTGCAATTGTTAGATTAAAACTTAATAACTGGTGAAGACCTGCTTTGTTCAAACTTTTGCTGATCCTGAAAACATATCATTTTAATACTATGCAGATACAAAGACACACAGTAGTGGTTTTGTTTTGGTTTTGTAATAGGACATTTAGTCACTTCAAGGGTTGTCACATCTGATTCCAGTTTGAGGTGAAACCACTTAAGTCTCATGCACCCATTGAAAGCTATGGTTTTGTCACAACATTTTGTCAGAAAAATTATGTACACATACAAAGAGGAAAAACTTGTGACTTTAAAGTTTTGTTTTATTGTTATAAATTTGTATAAAATGAATTCAGTGATAACTAAACTTTAATTAAATTATGTTAATCAGACCAACCAGGATTATCTCATACTTGCCTTGAAGTAAGTATAGAAGTACTTACATCCATTGCTTTTTCTTTCAACTTAATTGTTTACTTCCTAGATGCTAACTTCTGAGCATTCGGACAGCTTCTGTTATCAGTGATTATATTTTTCATTTTATTCTAGAATTGGAGAAGAGAGAGAATATTCTTATTTTTTAATATATGGATGCTTAGGGGGATAATTTAACTGGGCATGACAGATGGTAAGAAAGAGGAAGATCCTCAAAGAGATAGAATAAGAATTTAATTATACTTTGACTTTTGCCTACTAATATAGTGATAACTATATAGTGATAACTATATTAGTATCTTTTTTATATATTAATGTACTAAAATAAAAAAAAGTATTGATAAGCTGCCAAGAACCTTTTCACAGTACTTAAATAACTAAGGAAGCCAGTTTAAAGACTAAGATGTACCCCTGGTCCAAGCAATGGTATTTTCAATTACTTAAGGAGTAAGCTAAAAGTTGGATAATTACCAAGGAGTCAGATTCAGTACCTTTGAGTTGTGATGTTGGAAAAGAGTACTGAATATATCAGGGACTAGCAACAGCAACCAGAATGATCATTAGAAGTGAAACTTGGTTTCACATACTTGGTTGTGTTGTCTGAAAGGGCTAGCCTTTGGAAAAAGACATTATGCTGGGAAAGGTCAGAGAGACCCTTAACAATGATCTTTAACAAGATGGATTGAGATAGCGAATTTAACAATGGACCCAAGCATGGCAGAGATAGTCGGAATAGTGCATAATAGGTCAAGTTCAGGTCTGTTGTTCATAAGGTCACTATGAATCCTAGTTGACTAGACAGTATCTAGTAACAACAACAACAACAACAACAAAAAACCCCAGTCATCACAATTTTACGTATGAAAAAGGAAACTTTAAGGGTCATCATGTATGTCACTCCCTTTATTTCCTTGCATAGTGGAGAAATCCAGGTAAAAGGAAACATAACATGCATTGACTTAAGCAAATATGTGTTCACATGTTCACTGTTCACATACACATACACGTATATGTAAATATAGAAATACTTTCAAAACACAAATATGAAACCTCTAGAGAAACTTTTATTTAGAGAAAAATGTGTCTAAACTTCTTACCTGGAATAGTAAGAACTATATCTGGGTTCAAATTACTTATCTATTCTTCCTTATCCTCCTCTAGCATCTATACTCAAACTAATCCAAAACCTTTATTATTCTCCTGGCATGTCATGTTCTTTGGGCTCTTTTGATTTTAAGATTACCCATTTCGTTATTTAATTGTTTCATCTACTTAATGTGGCAAATCATTAGACAACTTTCTGCTGAACATCCCAAATGGAAACAGCCCAAATAACCAGCCATAACTGAATGAATTGAGAAATTATGGCATATGCACATGATGGAATACTACACAGCACCCAGGAGCAACGATTTTGAAAATCACTACCTAACTTGGGAGGGACTAGAGAGTATTATGCTAAGTGAACTCAGTCCCATGAGGACAAATACTGTATAAGACCATTATTGTATAAATAGAAAGAGAACTAGTAAAATGTGTATGAGGATCCAGGACTGGAGCGGATGGGCAGCATGATAATAATAATAGGGTCCCATGATTTGGTGGGTGGAGGGAGCGGTGGAAAAAGGGAATGGGAAAGGCCCAGTGTGAAAAACAATGTATATGAACTTTGAGAATAAAGCAGTATAAAATAAAAATTTTATTTAAAAAACACCTATCTTTAAGTTTTCCTTCTATCCTCAATCTTTCTCATAGCAGAATCATCAGGTTTGTGGTTTTTTTAAATCTTTCCCCTGAAGAACATTTTGTGTATGTTTGCTGTTGAAATAGTTGTTCAATCATCACATCAATTTTGATTATAAAAATCATGTTGTTGTTGTTGTAATGTATTGTCAGCTTGGAACTACTGGAGCTGATCCTCCAGTGTAATTTCATTGTGCAGAAGGAGACGGTCCTTTCCTCTCATTTGAGCAGATAGTGGATTCAAACTACATGCCTTTGGAATTACACCACAGCCAGTACTCCACAATTCTGAGAGACAGAACTTAGACTCAGAAAGAACTTTCCTTCCTACCAGGATCCTGTTTTGTGCTGATGCAGTCATACAGTAGAAATGGTTTTTAAGGAGAAATAAATGAAACCAGTTCCCTCAAATCTTTAACAAAAACGGGTTTATACTGGATAGAAACACTATAATATTACAAATCACTAATATTTAATAACTTATGGTATTTTGTGGCAATAGTGGCTTTTAGTGCTTTTGTGTGTGTACACTTATTAAAATGAGCTTGATGAGGCTAAAAAAACCTATACATAAATATATAGAATTGACACCATGGAAACAGATAATATTGAATGGTTTCATAGTTAGATGTCTTAATGCTTTTTACATTGTGGTTGACATTTTGTTGAAGATGAATGGAAACTTCTTGTCTTCACATGAAGTTTTTGAGATCCTCCCAAGCAGAAGTTCTCTCTTCTTTCTTTTAAGTCCAAAGAACCAGCTTTTACTTTGTTAGTTTTATCACTTTCTACTTTGTTTTAAAATTGTACCTCAGAAGAATCAGTGCCATTGAGTTGTGTGGTGCTGGAGAAGTGTGTTTTAAACATACATAAACTGCCAAGAAAACAAACAGATCTGTCCAGGAGAGGGTAAAACCAGGCTGCTTCTTGGACAAGGATTATAAGTCTCCATCTCAAATACTTTGGGCACATGACCAGAAGGGACCAGCCCTTAGAAAAGGACATCTTGTTTGGAAAAGTCTAGGGTCAGCGCAGGAAAGGATGATCTTGGATGAGATGGATTGACCCAGTGATTATAACAATGGGAACAGGTGTGTCAGAGACAGTGAGACTGCCTCAAGGTAGGGCAGGGTTCAGAGCTATTGTTCAAAAGGTCGCATGCCCACAAAATTTTTTACCCTAAGCAGAAATGCTGTCTAATTTTCTTTGCCATGAGGAATTTGCTGATGATCTATAAACAAATAGTGGGGATATCAATAAAACGAATAGATATGCATGTAGAATAGTGCAATGTTAAGCTAGATGATTATAACACATGAAGATATACCCACACTGAAGCACATTGTAGTCAAGAAGATTCTGACTCACAGTGACCTTATTAAAGAGAAGAAGTTTGAGCCATAGAACACCTATGATTGAAGACCAGAGGAATCATGATATACATCAAAGACGCCATTCATGAAGAGAGCAAAAGATCATTATGGAGTAGAGAAAGGAAACAATAACAACAATAAACCAATAATAAATGTCAAAGAGTCTATGGAAACTACATTAGAGAACTGAGAAGCCACGTCAAAGGGAAGAGGTGCTGGAAGTAAAGGGCTGAACAAAATATTTCAGTGGGCAGCTTGAGAAAACACAGCAATAATATAATGGAATATACAAAGAGCTAGAGTCAAAGAATTAAAAGGGAAGAACTCACTCAGCATTTTACAAGCTGAAAGAATTGAAAAACAAATTCAAGCCTCAAGTTACATTACTGAAAGATACTATAGGCAAAGCCTTGAATGATCCAGGAAGCATAAAAAGAAGATGGAATCAATACACTGAGTCACTGTACCAAAGGAAAAAAAAAGATCAATAATGAAAAATTTCAAAAATACTATATGACCCAGAACCAATGGTAATTAAGGAAAAAAGTCATTCTGCATTAGAGGTATTGGCAAAAAAGTAAGGCCCTAGAATTTGATGATATATCAATTGATATGTTTCAGCTAACAAAGGTAACACTGTACGTGCTCACCAGTCTGTGCCAGAAAATTTGTGGAGGACAGCTACCTGGCCAATTGATTGGAAAAATAAATCCATTATTTGTTCCCATTCCCAAGATAGAATTTGTTGAACAATATTATCAATATGATCTGCAAGCAAAATATTACTGAAAATATTCCAGAAAAGGCTAGAAAGTTGAAAGAACTGCCAGAAGTTCAAGTTGGGTGTAGAAGTGATTTTAGCATCATGGATATCAATGATGGATCCTGTCTTCTAGCACACCGATTTGTGTCTTATTGACTTTTCAAAGGCATTTGACTGTGTGTATCATAACAAATTATGGCTAATGTAGAGAATGGAAGTTCCAGAGCATTTAATTATGCTCATGTAAAACCTATATCTAGACCAAGAACAGAGCAATGGAACACTGCATGGTTTAAAAATCAGAAAAGATTGTACATCAGGGTTGTATATGTTCTCCATACCTATTATGTATGCTTAGCAACTAGTTCACGAAGCTGGACTTTACAAAGAAGAATGAGGTGTAAGGAACAGAGGAAGTCTCATCAATGACCTTCATTATGCAGATGATACAACCTTGTTTGCTGAAAGTGAGGAGGACTTGAAATGCTTAATGCAGAGGACTACAGACTATAGACTTCAATATGAATTGCATATCAATATAAAAACAAACAAACAAACTAAAAATCATCACCATCTGACCAATAAGCAGCAAACATAATTATAGATGGAGAAAAGATTGATATAGTCAATAATTTAATCTTTAGATCCACAATTAACATTCTTGATTTGAGCAGTCTGAAGATCAGGAGACATTGTAGACATCTATCGAGGTCTGATACATCAAAACAGTTCCACCAGAGAAGGGACGAGGATTCAGTGAAGATGCAGAGAGCCTCCTCGTTGATAACGAATCCCTTTTATATTCTCTAAAAAGGCTTCTATAGGTTTTCAAAAAACACACCCACAGGGGTAATCACATTATCTCATTTAGGTTTCTGAAACACACCTGCAGGGGTAATCACATTATCTCATTTAGGTTTCTGTTCGAGATGGTTCTAGCCAAGATGGAATCAGTTCTGCTGGTTTTACAAATGTAGTGGTAATCTTGCCTTGCAAGTTATCCAGGGCTCTGACAGATGTCCACTGTCAGAGGCCTCCCCAAATTATTGGGGAGTGATAATGTCAATTTGAAGACTATGGTAGGCCTGATCCACACCATGGTCATTTCAATTACTTGCTATCCATCTGAGGCTGGACAATGAATAAGAGTGACAGGAGAATAATAGATGTCTCTAAGTTTTGATGTTGGAGAAGAGTACTTAATATCTCATAGATAGCAACAACAACAAAAAAATAAAAGTGAAGCCACAGTGCTCCATAGAGGCAAGGATGGCAAAACTTCATTTCACATACTTTTGGCGTATTGCTAGGAGAGGACATTCCTTGTTGTTGTTGATTGGCAACATCATGATAGATGGTGAAGAGATTCAGATTGTAGACAACTTCAATTTGCTTGGCTCTATAATCAGTCTTGGTTCCAGCAACCAGGAAATTGAAAGACGAATTGCACTGGGAACGTCTGTTGTCAGAGATCTCTCCAAAGTACTAAAGAGCAACTATGTCAGTCTGGAGACTAACGTGTGCCTGATGCAGGCCATGGTCATTGCAAATACTTGCTATGCATCAAAGAGCTGGATAATGACTAGGGATGATAGAAGGAGAGTTGATGCCTTTGAGACGTAGTGCTGGAGAAAAGTGTTGAATATACCACGGACTGCTAGGAGAACAAACAAGTTGGTCCTGGAGAGGGTGAAGCCAAGCTTCTCCTTGGAGGCAAGGATTGTGAAGCTCCATCTGACATACTTTGGACATGTTGCAAGGCAGGATCAGTTCTTGCAGAGGGATGTCATGCTTGGGAGGGTGGAGAGACAGAGCAAGAGAGGAAGACCCTGGATGAGACAGATTTATTCAGTCACTAGGGTATTTGGGATAGGCCAATAAGATTGGCAAGACATAGAACAGAGTTTAAGGCTGTTGTACTATGAGTCGCAGGTGACTTAATGGCACACAACAACAACAATAACAACAACCACAACCACAATATTGCTTTGCATAATTCAAATGCATCTGAGGTAATTGATAATACAGTGGGTGTTTTGTCAGGTTAAGCCAGTCTTTGAAGAAGGACATTCATGTTTGGAAGGGGGGAGGGTCAGCACAGGAGAGAGACTCTAGATGAAATGGACTGGTACAGTGACTATGGCAATGAGGGCAAGTGTTTCATAAACAGTGACATTGGCTCAGGAGAGGGCAAAATTCAGAGTTATTGTTTATAATCCTACTATGAGTTGTAGTCAACTCAGCCGCACTTCAAATTAATGACTCTGATGGTGAGAAATGGGTGACACTAGACTGAAATCATAGTGTGGCAGGGATGCCTTAATTTCGCAGCTTCTGTTGTTTTTAAGTGCTGACCACTTTTAGCAACTCTGTGAACACTGGATCTGAACCTTGTCCAGTCCTCTGTCATCTTCATCATCCCTGATATACTTGAGCCCATTTTTTCAGTCATGCATTGAACCACGGGGTCAAGGATCTTCTTTTTCTCTGAACCTTCACTTTTCCAAACATAATGTCTTTTGCCAAGGAGTGGACCCTCCTAACAACATGCCCAAAGTCTGTGAGAAAATAAATTTTAGTATCCTCGACTTTAAGGAGCACACTGGTTGTACTTTCTCTAAGACATTTATTTATTCTTTTGGCCACTCATAGGATATTTGATACTCTTTTCCAACACCACAAATCAATAGCATCAATTCCTCTTTCATCCTCCTTATTCATTATTCAGCTTTTAGATGCATAGGACACAATTGTAAATACCATGACTTGGATCAGGAGAATGTTAATCTTTACATTGTCATGGTTGCTCCTTAACACCTTTGTAAGGTCCTTGATAGAGGATTTTCTCAATGCAACGTGTCTTTTGACTTCTTGACTGCTAGAGACTCAAGAGAGAAATATTCTTTTTCTTTCCTGATTCTGAAAATCACTTGCAGTTCTTGGCACATGACATTTTTCTTTACCTCCATCTTTAAAGCCAGGAGTGTCATATTATAATATTTTCACTGAATTTGATCTTTTCCACCTCCTTCATACTTAAAATAACCTTGACTTTCCTAAAAAAAAAAAAACAAAAGCCCTCCAACCCAATGATTACATTGTTATTGTTGTTACATACTTTTGAGTCAGAGCTGACCTATACCTGACCCTCTAGTGGATATTCACAGGCAGCAAATTGCATGAGAAGAGATTGTGACTCTTTCCCCCATGGAACAGTTAGTGCATTTGAAGCATGTGCCTTGAAGTTGAAAGCACAGCTTCTTACCAGTAGAACTCCAGAGCTCCCCCAGGATTACATTGGATACACTTACATTGTGTAGTATCATCTCCTTGTTCTTAAACTGCAAATTGTCAATCTTAATTTATTTTAAAACCTGATTTTGTATTTGCCATTTACAGATTTTAGGATTTTAGGATTGGGACATGGACATATTTGAGGCTCCATTTATCCACCTATCACAATGAGTGAAGGAAGTCAGATACAACACAGACCACACTACATGTTTACATGCATATAACGTCTGAGAACATACACAGCTTTTAAATAATAATAGATGTAATCATCATCATCATCATCATCACCATAATGAAGAATGCATCGTGGATTAGAGGACATGAGATAATTTTCTGAAACCCAAAGTACTATCCAAAAAAGTTACTATTTGTATTATAATATCTGTCTCAGGTAAAAATTGCACAATAAGCCATCAGTCTTCAGTATTCAGACCAATTAAGATTTTTGTGTGTGTGAAGTACTCCTTTCATTTCCTAAAACATTGACTAGTATTTCTTGTAAGTGCTGTTGCACCTGAAATGTGTTTTTATTTTACCCTTTGTCACTAACTGTTTTCATGTTTTCTTATCGCTATGAAATTCTGAACTACTTGAAAGTAGGGGGTCACATAACTTGTTCAAATCAGCAATAATTAGCACATAGCGCTGTGGCAGCTGAATCAAGTCTTCAGTGAGTTATTAGAATTAGAAATTTAAAGACTTCGATTTCTAGGATTTATAATCTGACTTCACACAAGTTTTTCTGCCTTTCCCTTCTACTATTTTTCATCAACCACTTACTACATCAGTTAAGTTTATTGCCTTGTGTTTTCCAAACATGCTGTGGCATTCTCATTCTTAGGGATTTTTCCCTTGCTTGGAAAATTGGTGGTGTATACGTGGTATATTTAGTAACTCTTTATACACACCAGTATTTTTAAATCTTGAAATACAATGACCAATATGTATATTTTTTTAAAAAAACATACAAATGAAAAGCCTCAAAGAAATTGTAGGGGAATGAATCTAGGGGAAGTGATTCAAAGTTAGGTGACATTAAACACAAGTTCATGTTTCACTCTGATTGCATTGGTCTGAATTTCACTGAACCCTCTGATCGATGCCAGTGTTTTAATGGGCAACAGAAAAATATAACTTGCAGTGCCTGATATGTATCATGCTGTAGGTTACTTTCCAGAGGCTAGCGGACTTTTCTCCTTGAATTTTGCTATTGCAAAACCACATGAATATTATGCTGACGCTAGAACCTACAAATTGACCAAATTGTGTATTTTTAAAATCATGTATATAATCCATCCAAACATGATATTAGATTAAACAAATAAGTAGCACCAGAAACGTTGTATTCATTTAAAGAGGAAAGTATTGTTTTTCTTTGATTTATCCTATACAGTTTTAAATTAACATTTAAAAATGAAGTCAGTTGTTGTGTACTGTAACTGATCCATAGCTCACCTTCTGACAAGTTTTCAGAGGCAGTTAAACACACTGAAAGAGATTGTCCATCACTCTTCCATGGTGGCCTTGAGCCTTGTGCCTTTGGGATTGCAGTGCAGCTTCTTGCCAGTAAGCTACCAGAAAACTAAAAATGATTTTTTTTAAACTGTATCTCTTGCTGGCACTTATGTCTCTGAATGACAGCTTTAGATAAAGAGGAAAGAATTTTCTTTTCTTCCTTTATTTATACTACCCAAAAGATTGCTTATTTTTACAGCTTGAAACTGCTAGTAGATTGAAACCACCAGAATGGCTCTATTTACACAAATAGTGGAGTTCTAGGTCTATATATCTATATTTCTATATCTTTATATCTTGCTGTTGTTATGGACCATAGAATCAGAACCCATAGCTAACCCTTCAACTGGTTTTCAGAGACAATACAAAGCATGGGAAGAGATTGCACATCTTTCTCCTATGAAGGAGCAGGCAGATTCAAACAGATACCTTTGAATTGGCAGCGCAACTCCTTATAACTAAGCCCCCCCTATATATCTCCTACGTATACGGATTTTATATATACTATATATACACATAAGGAGTTTTGGTGGCTTAGTGGTAACATTTGTGATGTCAACCCAAAAGCATGTGATTCAAATCCATCAGCTACTCCATGGGAAAAAGATGAGTGCTTTCCCAGCTTGTGATTTACTGCCTCTGAAAACCCACTGGAAAGTCAACTATGAACTGGTTCCATTTCGACAGTATATAACAACAATATATATACACATATTAGTGTGTGTGTGTGTGTGTGTGTGTGTGTGTGTGTGATTTAACATTGTTAAAGTGTTATGAAAGAATGGAATTCATTAGTTTATATTAATAAGCATAAATTTTGTGCCATTAAGTTTAAGTCAACTCATACCTGATTTTCTAGCAGTTTTTTAGAAGTTGTAAATTGCAGGGAGGAAACTATCTTTCTCCAGTGGAAGGTCTGGTGGACCTCTCTCTCTCTCTCTCCCTTTCAGAGATAGATTTTTGGAGGCTGTAAATAGCACAGAAAGAGGTTGCTTATGTTTCAGCTTGAAACTGCTGGTGGATTGAAACCACCAGAACAGCTCCATTTTTGAGTTAGCACTTCCTATGGACTGTATTGTATGACCTCTCTTTTTCTCACTCACTCTCTCTCTCTCCCCCCTCAATCAGCTTTGCTATCATGGGCCTCAGCTGTGGTCTGAAAAAGGTGTCCTGTACCATGATATTTGTACGCATGGTAGTCTTTACAGCTTACTTTTAGAGGTACAATGCCTATCTGTTTGTTTGGTTATTAGAAAAGAATTTGTTTGTTACAAATTACCTATTGGAAGCAGGAGTGGCATCCACTTCCATAAACAGCTTTCCTCGGGAAACCCTACAAACATGGAGAAAGGATGAAAGTCACGCAACTGTCGAGGACTTTCATTCATAAGGTCGCTATGAGTCACCTACAACTCAACGGCACTTAACAACAACAACCAGTTACTTCATATCTTAGATGTGTACGTATTTGGGTGTTATTATTTGGTCCTATTGGTGCAGCACTTGTCTGTTGGTCTGCTGTAATGGTGTAGCTTGTGGGGTATGTTAATGCTGGAATCTCTGCTACCAGTGCCTCAGCCACCAGAAGGATCACCCATTGTGGAAGAGGTTACAATAGAGTTCTTAGATTAAGACAGTCTATGAAGAAGGAATGACCATTCATCTCCATAAGAATGGGACTTCAAAATATCTTATGAACATGTAGGTAGGTGAGGCTATTCCTTGGAAAAGGACATCATTCTTGGAATGATGGAGGGTCAGGGAAGGATAAGAATGTCCACAACAAGGTGGATTGACATTGTGACTTCAGCAATGGGCTCTTGTGTGTCAGAGATAATGAGGATGGCACAGTATAGAAAAGGATAGAGCAGGGTTTAGGTTGGTTCTTCATAGCAGTGCTATGAGTCCTACTTCACTTGATGACATCTGACAATAACAAAAATGTGTAGGGTGTGTGTGTGTACATATAGATGCTGTTGTGAACCACAGAGTGGGAATCAACCCATAGCTGACCCTCAGGCAGGTTTTCAGAGGCAGCAATCACATGGGAGCAGACTGCCATCCTTCTCCTGTGGAGAAGCTGGTGGCCTCAAACCTCATGCCTTTGGGATTGTGGTACAGCTTCCTGCCACTAGGGAACCAGAGCTCCCTACATACATATAAATGCATGTTTATATATGTATATGTGTATATATGAATATATACGTGTGTGTGTGCACAGTTGCACACATACTCAGAGAAAGTTGTTAGAGAACGGGCAACAGGTGTTTTTCTATTATTGTTATTTACCCACTAAAGCAAAAAGGCAAGATTATATATCAGTGTGGAAAAATATAATCACAATCTTGAACTGTATCTCATTTGAAACGTTTAAATTTCAAATACATTGTAGACATAAATGTGAACATAAAATAACATACAATACAGAATAAGATACAAAATTTTGTTTTTACTACTTTGGAGTCAACAAAGATTTTAAAGCTGAGTTATAGTTGGATTCTAATAATGAAAAGTATTGAATAATTGGACTTCTCTAAAATTTTGTATTTCTGTTCATAAAAAGACAATACTAATGTAAAAGAGAAAATTACAGTTTGAGGATATATTTTCAATTGACATAGCTAATAATATTTGTAATATATTTTATACTCCCGAAATCAATTAGCCACATAGAAGACAACTAAATAGAAATATTAGACAGACATTTCAGAGTGATGACATGAAAGTAGACAATAAATAAAATATAGAGTTACTATGAGTTGCAAACAACTCGACGGCACATAACAATAACAACAACAACAACAACAAATTAATTAGGAATTGGATACATGGAAAATAAGAAGCACAGTGTACTATCTCTCTTTATTGAACAAAATAGCTAAAAAAAAGAAAGCAGACAATCCCAACTGTCAGTAATGGAACAGAAAGCAGACAATCCCAACTGTCAGTAATGGAACAAAGCACTTGGGATTGTCATATATAACAGATGAAGGTATTAAGTCACTTTAACTTTCTGTCGTAGCATTGACTTAAACCCACCAGCTTTAGTTTGCTTGGCTCCACAGTCAACACTCTTGGCACCAGAAGCCAGGAAATTAAAAGACGTATTTAGATGAGAAAGTGTGCTGTTAGGGACCTCTCCAAAGTACTGAAGAGAAATGGTGTCTCTCTGGAGACTAAGGTGCATCTGATACAGGCCATGGCCTTTGCTATCACTTGTTATGCATCAGAGAGTTGGACAATGACTAAGGAGAATAGAAGACTTGATGCCTTTGAGCTGTGGTGCTGGACAAGAGTATTGAGGGTTACAAGGACTGCTAAGAAAACAAACAGATTCATCCTGGAAAGGGTTAAACTGGGTGGCTCCTTGGAGGCAAGGATTCTGAGGCTCTGTCTAACATGCTTTGGACATGTTGTAAGGAGGGACTGGTCCTTGGAGAGGGACATCATGCTTGGTAGGGTGGAGGGACAGGGTAGGGGGGAAGGCCCTTTATGAGGTGGATTGAGTCAGTGACTGGGGTAATTGGGTCATTAGTAATTGGGAATGTCAGAGACAGTGAGATTGGCACAGGACAGCAGAGTTTAGGGCTGTTGTACATAGGGTCGCTATGAGTCGCAAGCGACTTGATGGCACATAACAACAATAACAACATATTCCCTGTATGATTCGGTATAGATCACAACAAATTTTGGCTAATGTTAAGAAGAATGAGGATCTCAGAAGACTTAATTTTGTTCATGTAAAACCTCTATGTGGACCAGGAAGCAGTCCTCAAAACAGCTCAGGGGTATATTGCAGGGGTCAGGATCAGAAGAGATGTGTTTCAGGGGATGTGTCCTGTTTCCATACTTTTTCAATCTATATGCAGAACAGATCATTTGGGAGGCTGGACTCTGAGGAGGAATGTGGCATCAGAATTGGAGGAAGTCTCATCAACAATCTGCATTATGCAGATGACACAACCTTGTTTGCTAAAACTAAGAGGGCGTGAGGCATTTGCTGCAGAAGACTAAGGACTGTAGTCTTCAAGAAACAAACAAGGATTCTCACCATTGGGCCAGTTAGAAGCTTCATGACAGACAGAGAAGAAACAGTTTATTGATACTTCAGCATTCTTGATTCTACAATCAATATTCTTGGAACCTGCAGACAGGAAATAAGAAGATAAATAGCATTGGGAAAGTCTGCTGTCAGAGATCTCTTCAGAGTACTGAAGAGTACTCAACAATGTCAGTCTGGAGACTAAGTTAGGAATGAGGAAGAAGGACCAGTACTTGTACGATATGTGCTTGGTGATAGAAAAGAGGCTGGAGACGAAATGATAGAATTTTGTGAAGTCAACGATTTAAACATAAACACAAACCATGACTATACACATGGACCTCACCTGATGGGCTACACAAGAATCAGATAGATTGTATATGTGGAAAGAATTGTTGGAGAAGCTCAATATCAGCTGAAAACCCAGGCCAGGTGTGGACCGTCAGCTACACACACACACACACACACACACACACACACACACACACGAGAATATATATTCTAATTGAAGCTAAAGAAAATTAAAACAAGTCCATAAAAGCATAAGCATAACTTTGAGTCTATCCCACTTGAGTTTAAAAATAATCTCAAGAACAGGTTGTTGAGGTTTTTTAATGTTGATTGTGCATTAGTTACTAATTTTTTTAAAATATTACCTTGGTTTGCATACAAAGTCCGCATACATTGTGTTTGACACTATCCTTCATTTACATTGTGTTTCATAGAATCATTCTCATCCATTATGTTTTATGAAATGAATCACCCATCATTACTCTTTCCTTCCATATCTCATTTCTTTTACCCCCTCTCCTTCCACCTACCAAACTGTGCAACCCTATGATTTCCCCCATCCCTACCTTTACTCTTCTGGTCCCACACCTTCACCCCTTGGGTCTCTATACATGTTTTACTAGTCATTCTTCTACTTTTTTTCTTAATAATATTGGTCCTATACAGTAATTATCCTTATGAGACAGAGTTAGTTCATTCAGCAAAGTGCCCTACAGACTCTCCCACGTTGTGTAGTAATCTTCAAAATTGCTGTTTCTGAGTGTTGCATAGTATTCCACCTTGCTAATGTAACACAATTTCTCAATCCATTCACTTTTGGTTGGACATTTGGGCTGTTTCCATGTTCTTGCAATGATGAACAATGCTGCTATAAACATTGATGTGCAAATATCCATTTGTGTTTAAGTTCTAATTACCTTGGGTTTCATTGCAAGAAATGCAACAACTGGATCACATGGAATTTCTCTGTT
>NW_006399949.1:1306093-1331907 GCF_000299155.1 Elephantulus edwardii
AGTCTCTAGACTGACATCATAGCTTCTCAGTACTATGGAGAGGTCCCTGACAGCAGATTTTACCAGTGCAATTCATGTTTTGGTTTCGTCGCTGCGGGTGCCAAGAGTGTTAATTGTGGAAATGAGAAAGTTGTTAACAACCTCAATATCTTCTCTGTCTATCATGGATGGTGCTACCAATTGTACCAGTGGTGAGAATCTTTTTTTCTGTTTAGTATTAATATCATTATTCAATATATAATGCATATAGTTAAAAATATAATTGCACTCAATAATTTTCAAGCCTTAATTTTAAAAATTATGCATTTGATTTCTTGGCAACTGCTCCCAGGGATATTGCTTTGTGCATCCATTGATTTATAAAATTAAATAAATAACAGTCTTAGTCTTTTTCTATCATAGTATTTCCTACTGATCCATAAGTGAGGATTTTTGTTTTCTTGATATTGAGGTGTAATCCATACTAAAGGCTGTGGTCTTTGAACTTCTACAGCAAGTGGTTCAAGTCTTCACTTTTTGTTGTTGTTGTTATTGGGTGCTGTCAAGTCAAGTATGATCCATACACAAGTCTGTACCCTGTCTTATCCTTTCCAGATTAGATGTATTACAGCCCATTACTATAGTCACTGTGTCAATCCACCTGGTTGAAGGTTTTCCTCTACTTGGCTAACCCTCTGCCTTTCCAAGCATCATGCCCTCTCCAAGGAATAAACTCTCTTTCCAATAGCCCCTAAGTATAGGATACAAAACTTTATTATTTTTGCCTTCAAGGACCCTAAGTATAGGATACAAAATGTTATTATTTTTGCCTTCAAGGAGCTTTCCAACTGCAAGTTCTCCAAGACCTATTTGTGTGTGCTTTTGGCAGTCTATCAGATGTTAAGTACTCTTCTCCAACATTACAGCTTAAGAAAAGCATAACCTTTCTTCTTTCATCCTTATTCATTGTCCAGCTCTCAGATGCAGAGCAAGCAATTGGAAGGACCATGGCCTGAACTGGATGCACCTTCATCCTCAATCTAACATCATTGCCCCTCAATAACTTGGAGAGGTCCCTGACTTCAGACTTTTCCAGTGCAATAATACCTCCTGATTTCCTGACTGCTGGTACCAAGAGTGTTGATTGTGGATCTAAGTAAGCTGAAATTGTTGACAGTTTGAATATTTCTCTATCATGATATTGGCTATCAGTCCATTGGTAAGAATTTTAATTTTCTTGACATTGAGGTGCAATCCATATTGAAGACTGTATTCTTTGATCTACAGCAATTGCTTCAAGTCATCTTCACTTTCAGCAAGCAAGGTTGTGTCTGTATAACACAGGTTATTGTTGAATGTTCTCTGGTGTGTTTTTTTTTCTTCACTAACACCTAGAATTTATTGGATGACAGCCAAGGACTGGTTAAGTTACAGTGCACACTAGTCCAAGTGGGGAAAGCAGAAGAATCATAAGTGGTACACAAGCTGCACAGTTAGCCTCAGAGGCTACTATCTTTGCCTGTTTCTCAAGGGATCATTTCAAGAGCTGAGACCTAAATGCAAACCCATACAGATGCCTTGGTTCACCATCATTCAGCTCGTGGTTAAAAGGGCCGCCTGAAGTGGGCGGGCAGCCCAGTGATGAATGAACTCATGGCCTCACACTGAAACTTAACCCCCAGCACCAAAGAGTGCTCATTCTTCTTTTGTTATTGATGTCACATTTTTCTTCAGAGAGTCCATCTTCACAAATAATCAGCTTAGCATACAAATTTAATAGGTATGGAGAGAGAATACAACCCTTACACACTCTCAATTTTAAACCATATAGTATTACATGTGCTCTGTTCACACAATAGCCTTTTTGTCTCAGAACACGTTTTGTACGAGCATAATTAAGTGCTTGGGATTCCCATTCTTCCCTGTTAATCATCACTTTTTACGATTTACACAATCAAATGGCTTTTCATAGTTAATAAAGGATAAATAGATATTCTTCTAGGTTGGTTTTTTTTTTAAATTTTCAGCTAAGATTCATCTGACATCAACAATCCCTGGTGCAACACAGCCTTTTAAAAATCCTGTTGAACTTTTTGAAGTTCCCTGTCCATGTACTGTTCTAGCCATTTTTGAATGATCTTTAGCAGTATTTTGCTTGCATGTGATATTAATGATATTGTTTGATAGTTTCCATATTCTGCTGAATCACCATTCTAGAGAATGGGAATATATATGGACTTCTTCCAATCTTTTGGCCAAATGACTGTCCTTCAAATTTCTTTGCATAAACTGATAAGCACATTCAAGGCTTCATCTCTTAATGGAAACAATCTAGTTGGTATCCCATTGATTCCTGGGGCTTTATTTTTTGGCCCATGCCTGCAGTGCAGCTTCCACATCCTCCTTCATTACCATTGGCTCTTGTTCATATGGCTGTTGTTGTGCACTGATGTCAAGTTGAGGATGACTCATAGGGACCCTGTGAACAAAAGACCTGAAGCCTTTCTATAACGATAACCGTTTCTCCAGCTTCATAGGGTTTCCAGAGGCATGTGGTTTAGGAAGTGGACACCACTCCTGCTTCCAAATCGATTTTAACACTGGGAGCTCCACCAAACACTGTCTGCCATGGGCAGCCATTATGGCATTTGCATCCTAATGGCACAAGGTTCAGCTTCCCAGCACACCCAGATTACCTTAGTACCACAAATTGACAGAAGAATGCTATAGAAATTAGAGAAAAACATTGATATGGTACTTCTTGAAATTTTTTAGTGTCAGTCAGTTCTTTTTGGTACAGTGACTCTGTGAAGTCCCTCTGTATTCTTGGCTGTTTCCTGGGTCATCCTATATACTGCCCATAGCTTCTTTCAATATTGCAACTTGAGGCTTCAATTTGTTTTTCAGTTCTCTCAGCTTGAGAAATGCAGAGCAAGTTCTTCCCTTTTTATTTTCCAATTCCAGCTCACTACATGTTCCCTTATAATACTTCGTGATTATAATTCCACTGTAATACTTTTCAAATACTTTGAATCATCAATATTTGAAAACAAGAAATTGTGAAAAGTGAAATGGAATGCATGAACGTCAACATTCTAGACATTATTGAAATGATATCAACTAGCTTTGTCCATTTTGAAACAGATAATCACAAGATATACTACTCTGGAAATGAAAAATAGAAGAAGAATGGTGTTGCAGCCATAGTAAAAAAGTCAATTTCATGTTATATACTGAAACAATGTTGTAAAGGATAGGATATTATGCATATGTATACAAGGAAGACTTGTTAATATGACTATTATTCAAATATATACTCCTATAACTCTAGCCAAAGGAGAGGAAATAGGAAATTTTTACCAAATTTTGGTCTGAAATTGACCAAACATGCAATCAAGATGTATTAATCATAATTTGTGACTAGAATGTAAAAGTTGGAAACAATGAAAAACGAATAGTAGTCAAAAAGTATCTAAAGAGCTGAAAATAAGGCAAGCAGGCCACAGGGCGTGAGAATAGCACAGAACCTCACTACCCCAGAGCAGTAAGCCGATAAAGAGTCTGTAGCTCAGCTCCATGGTGCCTCTAGAGCCACATCAACAGCAAAAGGTTCATTTATTCATTATTGACACACAGATTCACAGCTTTTGTACAGAGAATAGGGTTTATTATAGAAGTTGGAGAGCGGGGGGAGGCAAAGGATAACACCCAGTAAAAGTCTAGAGTTTAGTGCAAGTTCAAGGCACAATTCCTCCTTTAGTCCAGGCTCTGGTTTCACTTCAGCACTCAAATCCAAAATCATCTAGCAAGGCTTGCCTCAGAGCGGTTATAAATTAGTTTATCCTTCAAGCACCTGACAAGAATAACAAAAATCTTTAACTTGGCCAGCACAAATGCAAGAAGCCTCAGGTTATACCTTGCCACAGTTTGTCCACAGCAATGTCACAGTCTTTCCAACACCATCACTAGGATTTCAACAACAGATTTTGCCCCTGTCTTCTTGAAGTCTTGCCACCACAAGTCTTGCTCACTTCACATCTAGCAGCAGCTAGTGTGGGAAGCACTCGTGCTCTTATTCTAGTGCCATAGCTGTTGATGATTTGCAAGTCCATCCGTCTGCATTAAAGGTCACTGGAAACCAGAGTGGCTAAGTGTATTGGCTAAATATAGACCAACTTTCAGGCTAAGACAACAGAAAGTATAGACACGGTGACAGCAAGGGTCTGGAGATAGAATGATAAAAAGTTGTTGAGTTTTTTCCCCCCAATGATTTATTAATTGCAAATACCTTTTAAAAATACAAATGGCAACTTTACACATGGTCCTCACTTGATGGACTATATAGGAATCAGATTTATTGTGTCTGTGGAAGGAAATCTTTAGAGAAACTCAATACTGACAGTCAAAACTAGGTCATGGGTGGACTTTTGGTCAGACCATCAATTTCTTGTGTGCGAGTTCAAATGGGGGCAGAATAAAATAAAAACAAGTCCATGAGAACCAAAACACGATCTTGAATCTGTTCCACCTGAATTTCAAAATCATCTTAAGAAAAGTTTTTTTAGCACTGAACATCAATGATCAAAACCAGATAAGTTGTGAGATGACACCTTCATTAAGAGAGCAAAAGGCCATAATCCTTACAAAGACAGAAGAGAAAGAAAAAACAGAAATGGATGTTGTTGTGTACCAACATCCCATGGTTGCCCATGGTGATTGTCCATGGTGGCTTCAAACAGTGTGCCTTTGGGATTGCAGCACAGCTTATTGTCACTAAGCCATGAAAGCCCCCTAGAAATGGATATTAGAAGAAAAAAACATGAATAGCAAAGACATGATCATTATGAGATCCCTAATTATCCCACTTAATATATTTCAAAACTTTGGAATATTATGAAATTAATTTTTAATTTAAAAAAAGAGACTCTGGAAATTGCAGTAGAGAATCAAGAAGCCAATACAAAAGGAAAACATACAGAAGTAAAACAAATTAAACAGAAGGTTTCAAAGGACAATTTGAGAAAAAAAAGCAAAATATTGTAATGTGCAGAGTGCTGGAATTCACTTTCTGCTAGCAAATAATATACATGTATTGCTTATGAGTAAATCAAACAAGCATAACAGAGCTATTTGGAAATTGCATGTGTTATACCGGATTTAAAAGCAAAATCTCATGTCACAATTACTTTAAAATTTGCATTATTTAAACCTGGAAGGGCACAATGGCAGTTTTTATGTATTATCTAATCTCTATTCCTAGGGAAAAAAGGATATAAACCTATCATAAATGAAACTGATGGACATAGTTAAAGCTCCTTAGCAATTAGTGGGGATGGGCACATGGAAGGAAATTATTTGAATAGAATTCAAGTTTGATTTTCAAACATATATTTATGATTTTAAGAAGAGCCAATAAAAAATGAAATGGTTATTAGGGGTTTTATGGAAACTGAATAAATGAAAATTTCAATGGGAAGCCAATCTAAGTATATAAAAAAGATAATTTAACGCTGGAAAATATTTTCAAATCTTGAAATAACACAGTTAAAATTAAGACATGAAGACTGGAAAAACAATGATACAGTCAATCAAGAATAAGTGTACCAATTTAAAGCACCTCTTGGATTTTAGCAAACTATTTCTCTGCTAGTTTTCTGATCGAGTATTTCACATGACATTTCTCTCTAAAGGGGTATAGAAGAGGTGCTGTGATTCCTATAGACATTTTTGTATTATCTTATAAAATATGTTTTTAGAAACAAATAGCCAGACAGGTCCTCCTCATTATAAATAATTTTCCAACAGTACGTTGTTGATATTTTAATCTGTCCTTGAATTGCATTTGACTCATAACTGACTCTCCAGCAGATTTTCACAGAGTTTAAAATTTTACAGGGGGTAATTGTCCATCTTTCTTCCATAGGACAGCTGGTGGTTTTGAACCAAATACCTGTGGATTTGCAGCGCAGGTCCTTACCATTAAGGCACTGGCATAAAAATACATAATGACTTTTTTTGTTAGGTTTATTTGAATGACAATTATTTATTCAGTTTTTTATTTTGTTGTTGTTGTTATGTGCCATCGAGTCGCTTACGACTCATAGTGACCCTATGTACAACAGCTCTAAACCCTGTTCTATCCTGTAGTAATCACTCTGCCTCTGACACACCTATCCCGATTACTCTAGTCACTGAATCAATCCACCTCATAGAGGGTCTTCCCCTCTTGCGCCTTCCCTCCACCCTCCCAGGCATGATGTCCCTCTCCACGGACCTGTACCTCCCATTTATTTCTTGATCTCTAGTGGCCTAGTGGCAAGAGGCTTCACTGTAATCCTGAAGGTACACAGCTCGAGTCCACCAGCTGCTCTGTGGGAGAAGGATGGGCAGTCTCCTTCCATGTGATTAACTGCCTCTGAAAACCCACTGGCCAGCTATGATTGGTTCTGGCTCGATGGTACACAACAACAACATATTTATTTATTATCTGCTGTGTGACAACGGTTTTTTTAAAAGATATTATTAGATATAGTCACTGCCCTGAAAGAAATCTGTCTCTTAGGGCGTGGGTGGCAGGCAATGAAAATAAATGGTTGTTATTGTCAGGTATTATTGTTAGGTTTCAATACAACAGAATGAAACAATATCCTGTGTAATTTCCAATTGCTGCTATGTTTTAACACATTGTTGTACCTATTTTATCAATCTATACTGGTGAGAGTTTTCCTTCTTCCCCCATAATCCTCTACTTTTTGAACCATAGTGTTCCTTTCTAGGTACTGGCCCCTTCTGATGTTGTTATTGTTAGGTGTCATCGAGTCGTAGACGACTCGTAGTGACCTTATAAAGGGAATGCCTGAGCACTGTTCATAGAGTTTCCGGAGGCAAGCATTTCAGAAGTGGATGCCACTCCTGCTTCCAAGCTTGTTTTAATTGGGGAGCTCTGCCAAACACTGTCCACTGTGGGTAACCATCATCACATTTGGCACGTCAATGTCACAGTGTTTAGCATCACAACAACCACAAGTTACCTCTGTACAGCAATACACAGACCAGTGCTATACCACCTAGAAGAATGTTTGACAAAAAACCAGATTTGACCCATGTATGAGGGCCTCAGATTAAAATCACCCACCTTGAGTGTTGGTAGTTTAACTTTCTGTCCACTAGGTGAACGTTGCGCTCTCTAGCATTGCCAAAATACAGAAGGGGCAAGTCTCATGTGTAAAGCACTTTCTGCTGTATTTCTTCCAAAAGTGATGCATTCAGTCTGTTAGTATACTCGATAATATATAGTCTTTGCCAACACATAAAGCGAAGCCATACATTTTTCTTCAGTCTTCCTTAGTAATTTTTCAGCTTTTTTGTATGTATGGGTGATTAAAAAGTATTGGCTTCAATCAGGGACACCTTAGTCCTCAAAGTGAAATATTTGCTTATTAGCATTTGACTTCATAAAAACTTGAATATATAAAAACAGATTTCCCCTAATACCCAGAAGTATAGCATTCTTAAAAAATCTTCTATAACATGGAGTTCTGGTGGCCTAGTGCTAAGAAGCTGTATTGTAATCCTGATGGTAGGCAGTTTGAATCCACCAGTTGCCCCATGATAGAAAGTTGAGGCCCTCATACCCAGATCAAATCTCCTCCAATGCAATCTGTTTCTTCTGAAAATCCACTGGTGGGTCAGCTCCAACTCAACGATACTCAACAACAACAAAAGATGAAATTATGTGAAGCAAAGAAGCATTTATAATTAATTTATTTTGGGAAAAATTTGAGTTTCCCTAGGTTCCCTAAATCTATCAAATTATACCAAACAATATTAAGTTAAAAATATCAACATACAGTGTCCACATACACAATTCAAAGCTATGGAAATAGAATGCTGGGATGCCAAGCATGGTTCCTGGAGAAGGATCTTGATGACAACACTCTTAAAGCTCTTCTGATGTCCATTTTAACCTTTTTTATTACTGTTTTTCATATTATCTTTTTGCTTTTTTCCATGTATAATGTACTTGCATTACTCATCTGATCTTGATCATTTGAGTTCAGTGCTTCAATTTCTATTCTTGAGATAGCTTTTAAATATAAATGGAGAAATTCAAGGCTGTATTTTAGCTGTGGTGGATGGACCTGCTTTAATTTCTTCAGCTTCAGTCTGAACTTGTATATGAGAAATTGATGTTCTGTTCTACAGTTGAACCCTGGTCTTGTTGGCCTGTGGATAACTTCACTATCTCTTTCCTCAGATGGAGTCAATTTGATTTCTTTGTATACCATCATATGAGGTCCATGTGCATAGGCCACTTTATATTTTTTTTCTATAAAACAGTATTTTAATGACTAAATTGTAGATTGTACATTATACAACATATCATTGAATCTTGTACTCCATTTCAGCCACTAAGGCCATATTTTCCTATTATCAATCCTTCTTTGTTTCCAACTTTTGCATTTTAGTCATTAATTATTATTCAAGCATTCTTAATTCATGTTCAATTAATTTCAGACATCAGAAACTTTAATATTTTTCAGTTTTGGCTTTAGGGATGGTGCATGTATTTGAATAATTATTGTATTAGCAGACCTTCCTTGTATGCTGACGGATATTATCCATCACTCACAGTATAGTATTTCAGGACAGATCATGAAATATTCTTTTTGACAATGATTATGACATCATTTCTCTAAAATTTTTTATTCTCAATACAACATCTAATACCACTGTCAGATTAAAAATGGACAATGTTAGTACATTTCAGCTGTATGCTTTATGAGCATGTCAATCTTTAGGTGTTCCATTTCCTTTTTTGAAAACTTCCAATTTTTGTAGATTCATACTTTATATGTTCAATATTCCAATTATGAATGGATGTTTTTAACAATTTCTCCTCATTTAGAGTCACTTTATCAGCAATTGTTTTTGTTGCTATGTGCTGTTTGTTGAATTGGCTGTGACTTACAGCAACCCTGTGCACAATAACTCTGAATCCTGCCCTATCTCACTATCTCTGACACCCATATTGCCTCAGTTGTTGTGTCAATTTGTTTAATCTGGAGACTTCCCCTCCTGAGTTGTCCCTCAACTCTTCCAAGGATGATATCCTTCTCCAAAGACTGTTCCCTCCTAGCTTCAAGGCCAAAGTAAGTATATGAGACAGAGTCTCAAATTTCTTGCCTCTTATTTTGAAGCTTTGTCTCGCATATTTTGGGCATGTAGGGTAGTGGGATAGCACAAGATAGGAAGACACTGGAGGAAATGGAATGACCCAGTGAGTAGGGTAATGGGGAGTAGGTGTGTTGGAGACAATGAAGTTGACTCAAGATAGAGTGGCATTCAGAGCTGTTGTGCATAGCATTGTTATGAGTTGTAAGTGACTCATGGCACATAAGAACAGCAAGATGCTGTGGTAAGGGAGTTCTGGTGACATAGTTGTAAGAAGCTATACTACAATCCTAAAAGGTATGCAGTTTGAACCACCAGAAGCACCTCAGGAGAATGGGGAGAATGGGTAAACTCCTTCCACATGATTAACTGCCTCTAAACACCTGGGAGAAGTCTGTACAGAAGTCTTTGATCTCTACTAGTAATATTGTTCCAAATTCTCATCACTGTTTGTTGCCGTCATTGTTAAGAGTCCAGTATGACTCAAGCGACCCTATGAACAAAAGACCTGAAATCTGTTCCATAACTATCATCTTTCTCTGTGTTCATAAGAGTTTCCAGAGGCATGTGGTTTTAGGAAGTGGATGCCATTCCTGCTTCCAAACCTGAATCTTTCTGGGAGCTCCACCAAACACTGTATACAATGGGTAACCATTATGACATTTGACACACCTATGGCACAGCATTGAGCGTCACAGAAACCCCAAGTTACTTCAGTACAGCAAATAGACCACTGCTGTACCATTTAGAAGAATGTTCATCCCCCAAATAATTAATACTAGGCCTGAGGGCCCTAATGCTTTTTAAATATAGGAACTCCCACCAGGTGTTGGCTGACTGTAAACAAAAAAATCCAGGCCAAAGCCCACTGTTAGCTAAATCTGGCAAATCCAATCAACTGACACCAAAAGTTCCATACTCGACCCTCATCAAGACACGAGAAACCATCTTTCAGAATCCAACCACTCTACATGAGCCTCCAAGCTGCAGACTTAGTCCAGTGCTACCTATCACGTTTTAAAATATGGCATGCCCACAAGGTGCTGGCTGATTGTAGACACAGAACAATTAAAAAAACAAAACAAAACAAAAACACACAAAAAAAGAAAAAACCAACCAACTCTATTTGAGTGAAAAATTGTTTTGTTGGAATTTACAATGATTTTGTAGGCTAACATAAAATCCTTTGCATTTTTCAAGGTTTATAATTAATATAATGTGTATTGACTTGTTGGTTTTAGAGAAGTAAATAGTTATGCTATTTTTGCCCCAAATTTAACAAATAAGAAAGATCAAATGTTATGACACCTAGTCTTGGAAGCTTAACAAGTTAACCTCTTTAAAAGAAGATTTCTGGGGGAAAAAAATTTCTGACAGGGTAATGGTGGACATAGTTCAATGGTGATTAATTTTATAAAACAATGTATGGGAAAGATTATATAAAAGACAATATGAATGAAGGAAAGTGTGAAACACAGTGTATAAAATTTTGTATGCAAAAAAATCTTGTATGCAAACCAATGTAAAATAAAAAGTTAAAAAAAATGTATTTTTTTTACTTTAAGGAAAAAAAAATCTTTGCCTTAAAGTAGTAGCTTGATTTCACTCTCTCCAGGACAGACCTGTTTGTTATCTTGGTAGTCCATAGTATGTTCAGTAATATTTTCGAGCACTACAATTCAAAGACATCAATTCTTCATCCATCATCCTTGGTCATTTCCAGCTCTCTGATGCATAACAAATGATTGTGAAGGCCGAGGCCTGGATCAGGCACACCTCAGTCTCTAGACTGATATCCTTGCTCTACATTATTCTGAAGAGGCCTCTGACAGCAGATTTTTCCTCATGCAATTTGTCTTCTGATTTCCTGACTGCCGGTTCCAACAGTGTTGATTGTGGAAACGAGCAAGCTGAAATTGTTAACAATATCGATCTCTTCTCTATCTATAATGATGCTACAGATGGGCCTAATGGAGAGAATCGTCATCTTGTTGTTGAGCTTCAATCCATATTGCAAACTATAGTCCTTGACACACTGTGCAAATGCTTCAGGTGGTGTCATCCATAACATAGTTTCTTGGTAAGGCTTCTTCCAACTCAAATGCCACATTCCTTCTCATAATGTCCAAACTCCCAAAAAGTCTATTCTCCATACAGATTGAAAAGACAGGACATAACCCTTACACATTCCTTTTCTGATTTTGAACCCTGCAGTGTTTCATTGCTCTGTTCTGATGACTGCTTAAGGCTCCATGTCTAGTTTTCGCGTGAGCATTATCAAGTGTTTTGAAATTTCCATTCTTCTCAAGGTTAGCCAAAATTTGTTATGATCCATGCAGTCAAATGTCGATGAAACACAGAAATCCTTAATTGGTTGAAAGATTCACTCTGTGTACATCATTAACGTAGACTGTATTTTGAGTAGCTCTTCCTCAGTTACTTTTTATTTGTCTTCAATCCTGAGTAGCTTATCTTCTGAAACTATAAGGGATACTTTTTCAGTGTTATTTACAGGAATTTTGAGGGTGTATTACTGTAAAAATGAAATGGGTAGAGAAGCTGTGGTATATTCGCACAATGGAATACTATGTTGCATTTAAAAACAAGGAACTCATGCAATATTATTCAAAATGGGTGACCCTGGAGGACATTATGCTGAGTGAGATATCTCAGTCACAAAGGGACAAATGCTATATGGTGCCACTGTTGTAGAATGAGGCTGGCATTGGGGTGGGGGTAAGACTGAGAAAAACTGGATGAAATATGTTTACAGCATTGAAGTCTATGGGGGAGAGAATAGCCTAAAAGTATTATATTTTAGGGCATTATTTTTATCGTAGGAGTACGCAATGAGGGTTGCAGAGTGGATTATATTTGGGGGTAGGGGGTGGGGTTTGGGGAGGTGCGGGGGGATTGTGTACCAATGAGGGAGTTTTTCTTTTGCTTTTCAAGGAGAGGAGCAAACGGGGGGAGAGGGGAGGAGTTTGTGCGGGGAGAAGGGTGCAACAATGAATGAATGGAATTCCAAAATCTCTCTAGATGTTCACTGAAATGAAAAATAAACAAACTAAATTAATAAAAAAATACTTATGATTTGGTGTGAAAAGCAATGTAATGAAACTTAGTAAATAAACCAGTATAAAATTAAATATGCTAAAAAATAAAAACAATAAAAATAAATATGGGGGAAAAAAAAAAAGAATGGTCACTCCTGATTTTTAGTCTGTCTTAGTCTGGAAGCTCTGCTAAATAATGTCAATTATGAATGACCGTGCTGGTTTTTTTTAAATACTAGTGTGTAGCTTCCAACATCATAACAATATACAGTCCATCACAGTCCAGCAAATTTACAGATTATAATAGAGTAATATATACAAATATGTTGTTGTTGTGTGAATATGCTATATTCAATATTCTTCTCCAACAACACAGCTCAAAGACATCATTTCTCCTTCTATCCTCCCTAGTCATTGTCCAGCTTTCTGATGCATAGCAAGTGGTTACAAAGACCATGACCTGTATCAGGTGCACCTTAGTCTCCAGACTGACATCATTGCTCTTCAGTACTTTGGAGGGGTCTCTAATAGCAGACATTCCCATCACAATATGTCTTTTAATTTCCTGGCTGTTGTGGTCAACAATGTTGATTGTGGATCCAAGTAAACTAAATCTGTTAATAATCTCAATCTCTTTACCATCTATCAT
Source organism: Elephantulus edwardii (assembly GCF_000299155.1). Classification (NCBI taxonomy): domain Eukaryota; kingdom Metazoa; phylum Chordata; class Mammalia; order Macroscelidea; family Macroscelididae; genus Elephantulus; species Elephantulus edwardii. The sequence continues at coordinate 1,318,952 of NW_006399949.1, forward strand.
GATGCTGCCACTTGTACATATATGGAGTATATATATTTTGTTATGTTTTTATGTGCTGTCGAGTCACTTGCGACTCATAGCGACCCTATGTACAACAGCTCTAAACTCTGCTCTGTTCTGTGCCAATCTCATTGTCTCTGACACATGTTGTTTAATAGATATTCTATTATCCTAGGCTTTAAGATTAGAAATATTCAAATTTATAAAGTTTATCAATTAGGGGTTATCTCCCAGTAACTCTCAAAAATTACTGTAACCAGATGGGTATAGAATATTATGCACTTTCTTTTAACAGTTTAACTATCTCACAAAAGAACTTCAACTTCAGTTAAGGTATTATTATCCTTTGTGAATTAACTAGCAATAAGAATTATTTAAATTCTGAATTTGTAATGGAATTTCACTAGAACATGACTTTAATTTACACAAACTTCTTTACACATTTCCCCATACATATATTTTTACAATTACAGTAATATTGTGAAAAAAGACTTAATAGAGGATATTTTCTTCTGTTGTAGGGTTTGGTTTTTTAAATGTGCTGAAACCCAGGAACAATCCAGAGAATTATTTTTAAAAGAAAATCCATAAGAGCATTATGCCAAATGAACTAAATAAGTCCCTTGAGGACAAATATTGTATAAAATATTGTAGGAAAAGTAGGAGGTTCAGGGCATTAAACATAGGGTCACAGAATTGATGGGGTGGCAGTGTGAAGGAAATGGGAAAGATCTGGTCTGAAAAAAATATATATGAACTTCGTAAATAAACCAGTATACACACACACACACACACACACAGAGATAAAAAAGAAAAATATAAATCAGAGTAATTGCATGAAAACTTTTTTACAGATAAAGCTAATTTTACCCCAATAGGTATAGAACACAATTTTGTCTTTACATGGATTTAAGTGTACGTAACGAGGAAAGAGAAATAGGAGCTCAATTCAATTTATAGCTCTGATTCTAAAGCTCATTTGGTTCTAGGAAGTTTCCAAATGTCCAGGTTCATTTTAGGCTATGAGAAAATAAAATCTAATGCCTATTTGCAAGAGGTCATGGAGATTGCCTATATTCCCAAAAGGAAAAGGGATTCTTTCAAACTGAGTTCTAGAGAGGAAAAATTTTTCAAAACTTAGAGAAATGAAATCACTGTGCTATTTACTAGAATTTTTACTGGAGGTTTAGTGATAAGGCAACAAATTCAACTCCATTAACCACTCTGCTAGAAAAAGGTGGATAATACCCTCTCAACTGATTTACAGCCTGTTAAAACTCATAGGAAAGTCAAGCATGAGTTGGTTCCAATTTGACAGATAATAACAACAAAAATCAGTATAAATAATTTAAATTTATTAATCTCTTTTCATTAGCCACTCAAGCTTACACAGACTCTTACTGAGCAAAAATATAGCTGCCAACCCAAAACCTCATAGTTCAAACCCACCAGCTGCTAGAGAAAGACGAGCAATCTCTTTCCATGTGATTTATATATCTAGAACTTCTGAGAATCTGCTGGAAGTTCAGTTATGAGTCAGTTTTAACTTGATGATATATAATAACAATTTCATCTGGCATAGATAATTCAGATTATTTTTCATGCATTGTCTATTGATTCATCAATACATATATATGTTTGATAACAGCTATATTGACTCAACAGAACAACAATATGTAAGACTGCTGATAGTAATTTGATTAAAAATACCACGCTTTCTAAGGGATCAGGCTGCAGGTGATTAGGGAAAAATGAGCACATATCATCTGAAAGGGAAACCAATAAGTCTTCCAAAATGAAATAATGAATTATTCATAGAGTTTCCCTGGTAAAGAAAGAAACAAATGATATCTCTCCATAAGATAGGTAACTGAAAGACAAAGCAGAATTGATTATAGGACATAGCTTTAAACTCCAACTGAGAAGAAGAAATGGTGAAGAAACATAACCAAATGTAGGCAAAAGGAAAGGAATTAATTTACCACAGCTGCCATTTAGAAGAGTCAGAGCCAAAATAATGTTAACCTAATACATTTCATCATGACAACAGAAAAGGACAAATACTCAATTGCAAAATGGACAGAACATGTGAAAAGACATCTAACAAAACCAAAAAAGACATTCAAGGCCAACAAGCACAAGAAGAAATGCTTAAACTACTATGGTTGTTGTCATGTGCCATTAAGTTGATTGCTACCTTAGGCACAATAAATTTTAACCCTGCCCTATCCTAAGCCAATCTCACTGTCACACCTATCCCTATTACCACAGTTATTATGTCAATACACCTAATACAAAATCTTCCTCTCCTGCACTGTCTCTCCACACTTCGAAGCATGATGTCCTTCACCAAGAACTGATCTTTCTAGGCAACATATCCAAAGTATGTCAGATGAAGCTTCAAAATCCCTGCATCTAAGAAGCAACCTAGTTTCACCCTCTTCAGGACAAGCCTGTTTGTTTCCTTGTTAGTCCACGTTATGTTCAGTAATATTCTCCAGCAATACAACTCAAAAGGCATAGATTCTTCTTCTATAATCCTTGTGCATTATCTAGCTCTCTGATGCATAATGAGTAATTGTGATCGAGCCTGGATCAAGCACACCTTAGTCTCTAAACAGACATAATTGCTCTTCAGAACTCTGGAGAGGTGTCTGAAGGCAGATTTTCCCAAGGAAATTACTTTTTTTTTGTCTCCTGACTGCTGGTACCAAGAGTGTCTACTGTGGAACCAAAGAAGCTGAAATTGTTACCCCTCTCTCTGTTCTCCATCTATCATGGTGCTTACTGCTATGTGGTGAAAATCTTCTTTTTCTTGATGATGAGCATCAATCCATATTAAAGACTACAGTCCTTGACCTTCTGAAGGAAACACTTCAGGTCCTCCTCAGTTTTAACAAGCAGGGTTGTGTCAGCTACATGATGGAGGTTGTTGATGAGTCTTCCTTGAATCCTGATGCCACATTCCTCCTCATAAAGTCCAGCCTCCTGAATGATCTCTTTCACGTATAGATTGAAAAGGTATGTTGCATACCTAACACACTCTCTTCCTGATTTTGTTGCTTTGCTCTGTTCTAATGACTGCTTCCTGGTCCAAGTATAGGTTTAGCATGAGCACAATCAGGTGTTCTGGGATTTCCATTCTCAATGTTAGTCACAATGTTTTGTTATCCATACAACCAAATACCTTGTAAAGCCAATGAAAAGCAGACAGACATTCCTCTCATACTCTCTGCTTTCAGTCAAGCAAGATCCATCCGGTATTTGTTATTATATGTCCCTAGAACCACAGCCTTTTCTAAACCGAATTTGTATTTCTTGGTATTCTCTGTTGATGTACTGCTCCAGTTGTTTTGGAATGATCTTGAGCAGGATTTTGCTTCTGTGTGATAGTAGTGATATTATTTGATAATTTCCACACCCTGTCCTTTTTTTGTTTGTTTGTTTGAGTAGGAATAAATATGTATCTCTTCTAGTCAGTTGGCCAGGTAGTTATCCTCCAGATTTCTTGGTACAATCTGGTGAGCACATCCAGGACTGCGTCTATTTGTTGAAATATGTCAATTGGTATTCCATCAATTCCCATGGTCTTGTTGGTGTTTTTTTTCCCCCAATTCCTTCAGAGCAGCTTACACTTTTCCCTTCATCACCATTGCCTCTTGATGAAATTCTTCTGTGTCAGCCAATTCTTTTTGGTACAATGACTCTGTATACTCCTCCATTTTCTTTTGATGCTTCCTAGGTAATTCAACATTTGGCCCCTTAACTATTAGAGAGAAGCAAGCCAACATCACAATAAAATATCATCTCACCCTAGCAACAATAGCAACATTCAATAAGACAGTAAACCACAAATGCTGAGGAGGTTGTGATGAGATTGGAAGTGTCATACATTGCTGGTGCATATTTTAAATGGTGTAACCGCTATGGAATGTTATTTACATTTCCTTAAAAAGTTGAAAATAGAAATACCACTCAATCCAATTATTTCATGACTAGGAATATAGCCTAATAAAAGAAGAGCTGTGACATGAACAAATACATGCACATCCATATTTGTTGATGCATAATTTACAAAAACAAAGAGAAGAAAAACAATCTAAGTGTCCATCAATGAATGAATGGATAGAGAAACTATAGTATTCAGACAATGGAATACTATGCAACATTGGTAAAAAATGAAAAATATGTGAAGCACTAGATAACCTGGATGAGTCTGGAGGATATTATGCTGAGTCAAGTAAGTCAGCTATAAAAGGATAAATACTGTAAAGACCGCTGGTATAAAAATCTCATGAAAGGTTTACATCCAGATAGAATAATTTTAGCTTGGTTATCAGGGAGTGGATAAGAAGATAGCAGAGATTAACTAGTAGAAAATAAACACCTACTAAAATGTATGAAGGGAAAATCAATATGGAATGAATAGATTATTAGACATTGTGTATATTATAATTGGACAGAAAGTGGTGCTACCAAGCCAAAGGTGGGTGATTTTAGTATGCGGCCCTCAGGCCTGGTTTTAATTGTTTTTTGTCAAACACTCTTCTAAGTGGTGTAGCACTGGTCTGTCCCATTTGCTGTACAGAAGTAACTTGTGGTTGCTGTGATGCTGAACACTGTGACACTGATGTGTCAAATGCGATAATGGTTACTCATGGTGGACAGTGTTGGGTGGAGCTCCCCAATTAAAAAAAGCTTGGAAGCAGGAGTGGCATCCACTTCCAAAATATCTTGCCTCCAGAAACCCTATGAATTGGGAGAAATTATGAAAGTCATACAAGTGTTCAGGTCTTTTATTCATAGAGTCGCTATGAGTCATCTACGACTTGATGGCACTTAACAACAACAACAATATTGTAATTAGTGTTATAAAAAATGTGCATGAATCACTGATTAAAAAATATAACAAACAACAAACTAAACCAAAACTAAAGTAAGTATGCTCTGTAAAGTTTCCCTCAAATTACAATTTAAAACTAAACCAAAACAACCAACACCCTCTCCACCCCAAACTCACTGCTGTGGGTTTTGTTTCCATTAAGATTCTGAGGTTGTAAATCCTAACAGGAGCAGAATTCCTGCATTTCTCCTTTAGAATCCCCAGTGGAACTGCTGAAAGACCTACAACTCTGGAGTTAGCAGCACTGCTATCTGTTAAAAAAAAAAGTCGGCCCAATCCAAATTTATTTGGAAATAATTGTTAGTGTCTGTTCTTCTACTGCTATATTTCATACTGGTTATCAGTGGTTGTAGTTGTTGTTATTGCTTTTATGCACTGTCAAGTTGCTTGTACAACAACTCTGAGCACTGCTCTGTCTTGAGCCAATTTCATTGTCTCTGGCATACCTACTCCCATTACCCCAGTCACTGAGTCAATCCATTTCATCAAGAGTCTTTCTCTTTTGCACTGTCCCTCTGTCCTTCCAAGCAGGATGCCCTTCCTTGTCCCTCCTGGAAACATGTTCAAACTATGTGAAACAGAGATTCAAAATTCTCTTCTCCAAAGAGCAACCCTATTTAACCCTCTCCAGGACAGATCTGTTTGTTCTCCTAGCACTCCATGCTATGTTCAATACTCTTCTCCAACAACACAACTCAAAGGTATCAATTCTTCTATCATCTTTAGTCACTGTCCAACTATCTGATGCATAGCAAGTAATTCCAAAGACCATGGCTTGGATTAGGCATACCTTCGTCTCTAGATTGACATCATTGCTCTTCAATACATGGAGAGGTTTCCTGACAACAGATTTTCCCAGTGCAAGTCCTCTTTTAATTTCCTGGCTGCTGGTACCAAAAACGTTGATTGTGGAGAAAAGCAAACTGAAGCTCTTAACCATCCCAATCTCTTCACCATCTATTACGTTGTTGTCACCTGGCCTAGTGGTGAGAATCTTTGATTTTTTTGATGTTGAACTTCAATCCATATTTAAGACTATAGTCCTTGACCTTCTTCAGCAAATGCTTCAGTTCATCCTTCATTTTAGGAAGCAAGGTTGTGTCATCACATATCTCAAGTTATTGATTAATCTTCTTCTATATCTTGAAAAGATATGGAGATAGGATGCATTTCTGGCATCCAACTCTTCTGATTTTGAGTCTTGCAGTGTTACCTTAGTCGATTCTGCCTCCTGATCCAAGTACAGGTTTCACATAAGCACAACCAAGAGTTCTAGATTCCCATTCCTTTCAAGATTAGCCAAACTTGTTGTAATCCACACAAATCCTTTTACACAGACAATGAAACACAGAGAAAAATTTCACTGATACTCTCTGCTTTCAGCTAAGATCTATTTAACTCTGGCTGTAATATTCCTAGTGCCATGGCCTCTTCTAAACCGGTCTGCATGTCTGAAGTTCTCTGTTGAAGTACTTCATATGCCAGTTTGTTACAATATAGTGGCTGACATAACTATTTCTACACAACGCTATAACAGGAACTTCACATATTGGAAAACACTAAAAATACACAATGACTACAATGATGGAAATGAGCATACTAAAAATTGTGAAGATGATGCAGGACTAGAAAATATTTTAACATATTGTGTGTGATGTTACCATGAGTTGACATTAACTCCATGTTAAATAACAAATGAAATAAATATTTGGGGGAGTATTTAGTGATTGCCGTCAAGTTCCATACTTGTGCTATTAGCTGACAAATTTAATACAGAGACACAGACACTTGTGTGAGAGATATATATATAATATGTTGTTGTTATGTGTCATCAAGTCACTTGTGATTCATAGTGACCCTATGTACAAGAGCCCTAAACCCTGCTCTATCCTGTGCCAAACTCACTGTCTCCGACACATCTACTCCCACTACCCCAATCACTGAATCAATCCATCTCATCAAAGGTCTTCCTCTCCTGAGCTTTCCCTCCACTCTCCCAAACATGATTTCCTTCCACAAGGATGGTCCCTACTTGCAACATCCCCAAATTATGTCAGATGAAGCTGCAGAATCCTTGACTCCAAGGAGCAGCCCAACTTCACCCTCTCCAGGACAAACTTGTTTGTTCTTCTAGCAGTACAGCATATATTCAATGCTCTTTTCCAGCACCACAGCTCAAAGGCATCAAATATTTTCTTATCATTCCTATTCACTGTCCAACTCTCCAAGGCATAGCACACAATTATAAAGACTATAGCCCCGATCAGGTGCACCATAGTCTCCAGCCTGACATTTTGTCTCTTCAGCACTCTTGAGAGGTTCCTGACAGCTGACTTTCTGAACACAATTCGTCTCTTGATTTCCTGGCTGGTGGTACCAAGAGTGTTGACTGTGGAGCCAAGTAAACTAAAACTGTTAATTATCTCAATCTCTACACTATCCATACTGATGCTGCCAACTGGCCCAGTGGTGAGATTCTTTGTTTTCTTGGTGTTGAGCTTCAATCCATATGGAAGGCTGCAGTCCTTGACTTTCTGCAGGAAGTGTTTCAGGTCCTCCTCAGTTTCAGGAAGCAGGGTTGTCTCATCTGCATAATACAGGTTGTTGATGAATCTTCCTCCAATCCTGATGCAGCATTCCTCCTTGTAAAGCCCAGTGACTCAGATGATCTGTTCTGCATATAGATTGAAAAGGTGTGGAGAGACAGAATACATCCTTTGTGGATGCCTTTCCCAATTTTGAACCATGCAGTGTCTTCTTGCTCTGATCTGATGATTGTCTCTTGGTCCAAGTATAGGTTTCCCATAAGCACAATCAAATGTTCTGGGATTCCCATTCTTTTCAAAGTCAGCCATAGCTTGTTGTGATCCACACAGTCAAAAGCCTTTGCATAGTCAATGAAGCACAGATAGACATTCCTTTTGTACTCTCTACTTTCTTCTAAGATCCAACTAACATTATCTATAATATCCCTAGACCCATGGCCTCTTCAAAACCCAGCCTGCACATCTGGCAGTTCTCTGTTGATGTGTTTCTCCAGTCATTTTTGGATAATTTTCAGCAGAATCTTGCTTGCATGTGATATTAATGACTTTTTTTTGTAATTTCCACACTCTATCAGGTCACTTTTCTTAGGAATGGGAACAAATATCGATCTCTTCTAGTCAGTTGTCCAAGTGGCTGTCATCCAGATTTCTAGGCACAACTTAGTGAACACACCCAAGGCAGCATCTGTTTGTTGAAATATGTCAATTGGTATGCCATCAACTCCTGAAGCCATGTGTTTTTGGCCAATTCTTTCAGAGCGACTTGAACTTCCTCCTTCACCACAACAAGCTCTGTTGGTTATTGCCTTTGAATGAAGCGTGACTCCTAGCAACCCTATGAACAAAAGGCCTGTAGCCGCTCTACAATGATAGACATTTATCAAAGTTCATAGAGGTTCTGAAGGCATGTTATTTATGAAGTGGATGCCACTCTATATAATATTTATACATTGGAAAAGATATCATGTTTAGAAGATCTTTTTATAACGAAAAAGATCTTTTTATTATACTTAAAAGTATAAGAAAATAAGACTTATTATAAGCAAATAAATGCATTAAAATGAATAAGAAATTTTATTTAAGAAAATAAATGTTCTTTTTACTACTTACCATAGAGTCAGAAATAACCCATAGCTGACTCACTAGCAGATTTTCAAGGTGCTGATTGTGGAACAGATTATCAAGTACTGATATGCAAACTAAAATTAAAGCTAAAGAAGATCATATCAAAAGGAATAAAAATTTGATCTTGAGTCTGTCCCCCCTAAGCTTAAGATCCAAGTTAGAAATAGAGTTGAGGCCTTGAACACTAATGAATGAAGACCAGATGAGCTGTGGGAAGATATTAATATTATTACCCATGAAGAATGCAAAAGGTCATTACAAATACAGAGGAAAGAAAAAAAAAAGGCCAAAGACAGAGGAAGAAAAAAAACCCCAAAATGCATGTAAGAAGAGATACTGAATACTGCGCTACAGCACCATAAAGTCAAAGCAAAGGGAAGAAATCAAGACATTAAGATCTGAATAGAAGTTTTCAAACGCCAGCTTGGGAAGACAAAACAAAGTAATATAATGAAATGTACAAGGAACTGGAGTCAGAAAACCAAAAAGGCCAAATTCGCTCAGCATTTCTTATTCTGAAGTGACTAAAGAACAAATTCAAGCCATAAATTGCAATACTAAAGGTTTCTATGGGCAGAATATTGAACTATCTAGGAAACATTAGAGAAGATGGAAGGAGTATACAAAGTCACTGTACCAAAAGGAATTGCATGACACAGAAGAATTTCAAGAAATAACATGTGATCAAAGGCAAAGATGATGAAGGAGGAAGTTCTGGTTGCTCTGAGGATTTGGTGAAAAAAGAACCCCAGGATTTGATGGAATATCACTTGACACATTTCAACATGCAAATACTGCCCTGGGCATGCTCACCAGGTTATGCCCAGAAATATGAAGGACAATAACCTCATCAACTTACTGGAAGAGATCCATATTTACTCCCATTCCAAAAAATGATGATGCTACATAGTGTGGAAATTATGAAACACTATTAGGAGTGGCATCCTCTTCTCTAATAGCTTGCTTCCGGAAACCCTATCAATTTGGAGAAAGGATGGATCACTCAAGTGTTGAGGACTTTCATTCATATAGTCGCTATGAGTCGCCTACAACTCAATGACACTTAACAACAACAGCATCAACATCATTAGTAACTCACACTAGAAAAGTCCTCCTGAAGATTATCCAAAAGTTGCTGGAACAGTACATTAACAGTGAACTACCAGAAATACAAGCTGGGTTTAGAAGAGGTCATGGCATTAGAGACATTATTGTCAATGTCTGTTGAATCTCGACAGAAAGCAGAGTATCACAGGAATATCTATCTGTGTTTCACTTACTATGCAAAGGCATTTGACTCTACAGATGACAACAAATTGTGGTAACTTTGAGAAGAATGGGGATCATAGAACACTTATTTGTGTTCATGCAATACCTATACATGGATCAGGAAGCAGTCATCAGAACACAGCAGGGAAGCACTGTATGATTCAGGATCAGGAAAGATGCACAGCAAGGATGTTTCCTGTCTGTATACCTTTTCAATCTATGTGCAGAACACATCATTTGGAAGGCTGGACTTTATGAGGATGAATGTGGCTTCAGAATTGAAGGAAGACTCATCAACAACTTGTGTTATGCAGATGGCATAACCTTGCTTGCTCAAACTGAAGAGGACATAAGGCATTTGCTCCAGAAGGTCAAGGCCTGTAGTATTCAATATGGATTGAAGCTTAACATCAAGAAAACCATGATTCTCCCCACTGGGTTGTTTAGTGGCTTCATGATGGATGGAGAAGAGATGGAGATTGTTGATAACTTCTACTTGCTTGTTCCACAAGCAATATCTTGGCACCAACGGTCAGGAAACAAAAAGACTAATTGGTTTGGGAAAGTGTGCTGTCAGGAACCTATCTAGAGTACTAAAGAACAACAATGTCAGTCTGGAGACTAATGTATGCCTGATCCAGGCCATTGTCTTCGCCATTACTTGCTATGCTTCTGAGAGGATGACAATAACTAAAGATGACAGAAATAGGATTGATGCCTTTGAGTTGTAGTGCTGGAAAAGAGTACTGACCATACGGGGGACTGTCTGGAGGACAAACAGGTCTGTTGTGGAGAGGGTGAAACCAGGCTGCTCCCTGGAGTCATAGATTTTGAGGCTACCTCTCACATATTTTGGGCACGTGGCCAGGAGGGACCAGTCCTTGGAGAGGGACATCATGCTTGGAAGAGTGGAGGGACAATGCAGAAGAGGAAGACTGGATGAGATGGATTCACTCAGTGACTAGGGGAATGGGATTAGGCCTGTTGGGGATGATATGAGTGGCTCAGTATAGAACAGGTTTCAGAGCTTTGTACACAGTCTCTATGAGTTGAAGGCAACTCGATGGCACATTGCAACAACATCATTAATATGATATTGTTCAGGTAACTATAAGAGAAGAGTATTAAATATCCCATGGAGAGCTAAAAGAACAGATATGTATTAGAGAAGATGTAGCCACATTGTTTCTCAGAGGCAAGGGTGGTAAAGCTTCATCTTGAATATTTGGGGCATGTGTCTAGGTGAGACTATTCCTTGGTGAAGGACATCATGCTTTATGGGAAGCCAATACTAAATATTTGTAATAAACTGAATGCTATCAGGATGTGGCAGAGGTGAGGTACAAGCTAGAGTTCACCCTGAGGCACTAAGGCAATCTGTAAGGGTTTATCAGATTCTTGTATTGTATTTGCTGACCCCTTCATCCTGAGCCAAGGGGAAGGTTTTCAATAGAAAGAGGTTGGCTTCATTTGCATTGAATTCCCTTTGTGATTTACTTCCTGATTATTTTCAATAAAAATGCAGGGAAGCTGCAATGGGGGTCTTCAGTGGAGAACTGCTGGCCCCCTGTTTTTCATGCTCTCTGTTCTATCTCATTCCTGGCTATCTGTCTCATTTTTAATAACTATAAAAATATTTTACCCTTGGTAAGCAACAATGCTTAGAAAGGTGGAAGGACCAGGAAAGAGAAGATCCTCAACCAGGTGGATTGATGCAATGACTTCTGTAATGGGGTCAAGTGTGATTGTAAGGTTGACACAGGATACCAGGGCTCAGATCTGTTATTCATAAGGTCACTATTAGTCATACTCAATTCGATGGTTCCTAAGAATATCATTAATATTACATGCAAGAAAGATACTATTGAATATCATTGCAAACAAGAACAGTACATAGAGACCAGGCAGATATTCAAGTTGGCTTTAGAAGAGACCATAGCTCTAGGGATGTCACTGTTGATGTCAGATAGATTCTGACCGAAGGCAAAGAATATCAGCGGCCTATCTATTTGTGCTTAATTGACTATGCAAAGACATTTAACTGTGTAGATAATAACAAATTATGGCTAACATTGAGAATGGAATCCCAGAACACTTGAATGTGCTCTTGTAAAATGCGCACTTACTATTGTGTGATAAAAGCAAGGAAATGTTACTTGGATTAAAATGAAGAAAAGTGTGTTTCCGGTTTTAGCCTCTCTAAATTCCTATTCAATCTGTATGCTGAGCAAATTATTCAAGAAGCCTGACTTCGTTAAGAAAAATGAGTCATTAACAATTTTTATTATTGAGGTTACACAATTTGCTTGCTTAAAGTGAGGAGGACTTGAAGTACTTACTGAGAAGATCAGACTACAGCCTTCAATATGTGTTGCATCTCAAAATCAAGAAAATAAAAATTCTCACAACTAGACCAATAGGTAACATCATAATAGATGGAGAAAGATTGAAACTTTCAACAACTTCATCTAACTTGGATCTACAACCAATACTCTTGGCACCAGCTGTTATGAGATCAGGAGCTGTACTACACTGGGAAAGTCTATAGTCAGGGACATCTTCAAATTATTGAGGAGCAATGACACACATTTGAAGATTAAGGTATACCTGATTCAGTGTCTTTTCCATTACTTGGTATGCTTCTGAGAGTTGAACAGTGAATAAGGATGACAGAAGTAAAATTGATGCCTTTGACTTGTGGTGTTAGTCTATATGTCTCAAAAGGTGCAGTCAGAATGCTTTTGGAGGCAGAAATGACAAGTCTTCATCTCACTTAGTTTGGGCATTTTGCTAAGACAGGATAATCCTTAGAGAAGGATATCATGCATGGAAAATTTGGCAGAACAGAAGAAGACTATCAATGAGATGAATTGACATAGTGACGGTAGCAGTGGGCTCAAGAGTGTTAGTGATGATGAGCATGGCACAGGATAGGACAGAGTTCAGAGCTATTGTTCATAAGGTTGCTGTGAGTTGGACCAGATAGGACTTAACAAGAACAACAACAGCTAAATATATGGTTATGCTGTTGCTGTTATGTGCCGTCGAGTCGCTTGCGATTCATACTATGTACAACAGCCCTAAACTCCGCTCTGTCCTGTGCCAATCGCACT
>NW_006399949.1:1333563-1338183 GCF_000299155.1 Elephantulus edwardii
GTCTGACATACTTTGGTCATGTTGTAACGAGAGACGGGTACTTGGAGAAGGGCATCATGCTTGGGAGGGTGGAGGGACGGCGCAGGAGGGGAAGGCCCTCTATGAGGTAGATTGATTCAGTGACTGGGGTAATCAGGATGGGTGTGTCGGACGCGGTGAGATTGGCACAGGACAGAGCAGAGTTTAGGGCTTTTGTACATAGCGTCACTATAAGTCACAAGTGACTCAACAGCGTATAACAACAACAACAACAACAGCATATTATGTATATTATATAGGTGTACACACATGTATATAGACTTACATTTACACACATACATATATAGATGTGTGAGATTGTGTGCTTGTATCCTTTTAGAAATTCTGCTTTATTTGTATTTGACACAATTTTGTTTAAGTGAGAAATACTAGAGTTTTAGATATGGAAAATTTGTGTTACTTTAAAAAATGCTCTGGAGTGGTGAGCTCTGGTGGCCTAGTGGCAGGAAGCTGCACTGAAATCTCAGAGGTACATGGTTCGAATCCACCAGATGCTCCGCTGGAGAAGGAGGAACAATCTCCTCCTGTATCAGTCAGATCTGATTTGACGGTACACACAAAAAAAGTAATGAAATCAAATAAAAATTTAAAAAAAATAATACTTTTTTAAAAAATGCTCTGGAGTAATAATATACTCTTAAGCATATAGTATATTGAGCTCTGGTGACCTAGTGGTAAGAATCTGTGCTGCAATCCGAAACACACACAGTTTGAATCCACCAGCAGCTTCACAGGAGAAGAATGGATAGTTTCTTCCTGAGTGATTTACTGCCACTGAAAACCCAACTGGAGGGTCAGCTATGAGTTTATGCCACAAAACAATAGCAACAACTACAAAGCACATAGTAAGGATTCGTGTGAGCCTTTTAAGTGTATGTGGCTGAAATAGAAAACATTAATATAAATAAAACTTATTGAGTATATGAGTATAATTATCTCTTAGCTGTTATTTGGTGAATTAGAACTAGATATTGATGTTTTTAATTTTCTAGACTTTAGAGTTTTCCAGGGTGAGCTCTTATTTTACTAGTTGCCAGAATACATACAATCCAACAAGTGCAGTAGAGAGAATAAAGATGTATGTATATAATCTATAGCCACACAGCACACACACACACACACACAAAACTTGAGAGTATTGAAATCAATAAAATCCAAATTAATTGAAAATTAACAAATATCAGAGACTCTTACTTAAAAGCTATTCAATTAACAATAATTATCTGTCATTTTGTAGTTTCAATCAGAAAGATTAAATATAAATTTAGTTGTATTTAATATTTATTTGGGTAATGCTTTATTAAAAAAAGAAATTATATACTCATGCCTAGTCCATCATATTTGTCTACTATTTTCTTTAATTACTGGCTTTTAGAATATCTAAGTATGTCTATTTAGTTGTGTATGATCAAGTCAGAATTAACCCATAACTAATCCTCCAGCAGGCTTCCAGAGGCTGTTAACTGCGTGGGAGGATTTGACTGTTGATATTGAGCTTGATATAAATCACAGACTAGAGCTGTTAATGTGGGTTACATCTTCATCACAAGGCAAATATGCATCATAGTAGGTAGAGAAGATATTAAATTGTCAGTGACTTCATCTTGATTAGACCCACTGCTGACACCCTTGTCACCAGCAGGCAATAAATCAAAAGATGTCTTTCTGTCCATGAGCAAGGAACATTTTTCATTTATTTAGGTTTTTTTATAGTGTCTCACAAAAATAGTCTGTAGTTTTCTTTAGTTAGAACCTAATCTATAGTTAGGTTCACTCCCAAGTATCTCAAATTGTGGTTGGCTTTTGTAAAGGCTATTGCTTTCTTGGTTTCCTTCTTTAAATTCTCTTTGTTACTGTAGAGGAATCTCACTGATTTTCTTTTATATTGAGCTTATATCCTGACTACTAAACTGATCTACTAGCTCCTATTAACAGTTGTTTGGTTTTTTTTTTATTGTTGTTGTTGAGTCCTTGGAGTTTTCTGTGTGCACTATCATATCATCTGCATACAGCAACAATTTAACCATCTCTTTGCCTCTATCGGGATGCCTTTTATTTCCTTCTCTTGTCATATTGCCCTAGCAAGCACTTCCAATATAATAATGAATTAGAAGTGGTGACAGTGGGCATCCTTGTCTGGTTCCTGTTTGCAAAGAAAATGCTTTTAGTCTTTCTCCACTGAGAATGATATTGGCTCTTGGTTTTGCATATATACTTTTCAATATGTTGAAGAAATTCCCCTCTATTTCAATTTTTCTGAGAGTCTTAATCAAGAACAGTTGTTGAATTTTTGTCAAATGCTATTTCTACATCAATTGCTAGGATGATATAAACTCAATATGAAAATGACAATCCTACCAAAAACAATCTATATATTTAATGCATTCCCAATACAGATACCAAATTGATATTTTAAGGAGATTGAAAGGGAAATTATTAAGTTTCTTTGGAGAGGAAAGAGAGTCTGCATAAAAAAGCACTTCTCAAAACCAAAAATGAAGTGGGAGACATAACATTCCCTAACATCAAAACCTACTACACAGTGGTAGTAACCACAACATAATGCTACATAGATCAATGGAACAGAATTGAGGATCTAGAAATGGACCCATCTATCTACAGTCAACTGATATTAGACAAGAAAATAAAACATATCAAATGGGGATATGATAACGTCAAGAATAAATGGTGCTGGCGAAACTGTACTGTTAACTTTAGAAAGCTGAAACAGAATCCACAGCTCACACCATACAAAAATATGAGCTCAAGGTAGATCAGAGACAGTGAATAAAGTCTAAACCCATAAACTTCATAAGAGACAGACTGGGATCAAATTTAGAAGGCTTAGTCTATGGTATAAAGAGGCTTCCAAATACAGGCAGAAATGCACAATTTGAAAAGGATAAAACTGATGAATGGAACCTTCTAAAGATTAAATTTATGTGCTAATTGAAAACTTTAACAGGGTAAAAAGAAAATCTTCTGACTGGGAACAAACATTTGGTAATACAATCTAAGACAAGGCTCTCATAATGAAAATTTACAGAATACTCCTGGGCCTCCAGAAGAAAAAGACTGATAATCCAATTACGAACTGGGCAAGAGACATGGAAAGACTTTTCACAGAGGAGGACATTCACATGACCACATGAAGAAATGTTCAAAATCACTGTCAATAAGAGAGATGCAAATCAAAACCACAATGAGATATCATCTTAACCCAGGAGCAGTGGCAAAGTTCATCAGAGCAGCAAGTAATAAATGTTGGAGAGGATGTGGTGAGAAGGGAACTCTTATACATTGTTGGTGGGATTGTAAAATGGTACAACCATTCTGGAAAGCAGTTTGGCACTTCCTCAAAAAGCTGAAATTCCCTATGAACCAGCTATTCCGCTACTTGGAATATTGTTGTTGTTGTTAAGTGCCTTCAAGTTGCAGGCGACACATGGCGACCTTATGAAGGAGAGTACCCTGAGAAAATGAGAACTGAGGTACAGAGACTTGCTTACCAATGTTCAAAGCAGCATCATTCACTACAGCAAGAACATGGCAACAGCCCAAAATTCCAACAATAGAGTGGATTGAGAAATTATGGTACATGCACACAATGAAATACTATGCAATACACAGGTGTAATGATTTTGTAAGTTCTAACCTAACTTGGGAGGCACTGAGGAACATGATGCTAAGTGAACTAAGTCTCATAAAGACAAATACTGTATAAGACCATCACTGTAGAATGAGTACAAAGATCCAAGGAAGGGAGGGAGAGCATAGGTATGAAGATGGGTGGTGTGTGGGGTAGGGAAAGGGGTCTGAATCATAGGGTCACATAATATGATTGGTGGAGCGAGGTGTGGGTAAAGGAAAGGGGAAAGATCCGGCGTGAAAAATAATGTATTTGAATTTTATAAGTAAACAATTATATATATATATATATATATATATATATATATATATATACTGACCAACAAAAAATTTTTAAAATAATCTAAAAAGATATATTGCGGAAGCCTACTGTCAGAGACTGTTGCAGAATGTTGGGGAGAAAGGGAGGGCCTCTCGCCAGGACAGATCTTCTAAGCTCCAGAGAAATGCAAGCCTCCCAAAAGCCTTTAATATGGAGTAGAGAAAGCTCCGTTGTGTGTGGCTGTACCAGCTTGAGAAAGCTCGCCACCTGGGAAGACAGCTGTGGCGTCTATTGAGCTGGAAGTGGTCCGCAAGAGGCTGAGGTTCTCCTAACCAACCCGCATGTCCCACGTCTGTAAGCCCACCCTATCTGGACTTCCTGTTTATGTAAGTGCGGTACAGTTCCAATAAAATTGAGCTGGATTGACTGTCTGATCCTCTCCCGGAGTGGTGTACCTGCATCAAGCTTAACCCCATCAGTTGCCTGCGAACTGACATTTGACAAGAAACCTTTAAAAAAAAAAGTGCGAAAAATGTGCTAAAGAGTGAAGAGGTCAGATTGAAGACAAAATATAAACCATGGCTCCATGGTGGAGGGGACCTGGGGGAGGGTTTGTAAAACAATGAAAGAATCTTTTCTTTTACTTTTCCATAATTTTTGACGCATGTACT
>NW_006399949.1:1338623-1361668 GCF_000299155.1 Elephantulus edwardii
CGGGGGAAGAAGAACAAACTGGGGAGGAGGGTAGAGAGAATGGTGCAGCAATGAAGGAATGAAAACCCAAAATCCCTGTAAATGTTCATTAAAACTAATAAAATTTAATAATAAAAAAACCAAAATATAAACCATGGTCTTTTCAATTACTTGCTATGCATCATTGGACAAGACTAAGGAATACAGAAGAATAATTCAGCTACCAGCTGTGATACTGGAGAAGAGTGATGAATATCTTATGGACCGCCAAAAGGATAAAAAAGTATCTCTTTGAAAAGGGGCGAACAGGGTGCTTCTTTAGAGGATAGGATAGTGAAACTTCATCTGATATACTTTGGGCAGGTTGTTTGGAATCTTTGGAAAAGGACATCATGCTTGGAAAGGTGGAAGGCCAGTGAAGGAGAGGAAGATACTCAATGAGGTGGGTTGACACAGTGACTGTAATGGTGGGCTTCAGTGTGTCTGAAATAATAAGGGTGACATTAGATAGGGAAGGGTTCCGATCCACTGTTCATAGAGTTGCTATGTGTCATAGCTGAGAGCATTTAACAACAACTTCACATGGTTACTTAATAACAATATAATTTAAACAGATCACATCAGTCAAATTAATTATGATGTATGTTGTTGTTATGTGCCTTTGAGTCATCTGTCTCTCAGAGTGATCCCTATATATAATAGTTCTGGAGCCTGCAGTTAGTGTGTCAATACATCTCATCCTGGGTCTTCTTTTCTTGCACTGTCTCCTCACCCTTCTAAGCATGATAGCCCTCTCTAGTGACTGGTCCCTCCTGACCACAGTATGTGAGGTGCCCAAAATATGTGAGGTGGAGCTTCAAAATCGTTGCCTCCAAGGACAAATTTTGTTTAACCCTCTTCAATACAGACTTGTTTGTTCTCTTGGTGGTCCATGGCATGTTCAATACTATTTGCCAGCAGCACCACTCAAAGGCATCATTTCTTCTTTCTTTTTTAATCATTTTCCAGTTCTTCGATGCATAGCAAGTAATTGTGAAGATCACAGCCTGGTGCACCTTCGTTCCTAGACTGATATCATTACTCTTTAGCACTTAAGAGATCTCTGACAGCAGTCATTTCCAACACAATTTTTCTATTGATTTCTTGACTGTTGATGCCAGAAGTGTTGATTATGGAGTTGAGCAAGCTGTTTGTTTTTGTGTTGTTATATGCCATAAAATCACTTGTGACTTTATAGTACAATAGCCATGAAAGATGCTCTATACTGTGTCAAATTTACTGTCTGACACCTACCCTCATTACCGCAGTCACTGCATCAATCCGTCTCACTGATGGTCCCCCTTTCTTTCTCAGTCCTTCCACCCTTCCTAGTATGATGTCCCTCTCCAAGAACTGGTCCCTCCTTGCAACATGCCTAAAGTATATCAGACGAAGCCCAAGAATCCTTGCCTCCAAGGAGCAGCCTGGCTTCACCTTCTCCAGGACGAACTTGTTTGTTCTCTAGCAGTTTACAGTATATTCAATACTCTTCTCCAGCATAAAAACTCAAAAGATGATCTGTTTGTTAGGCAGATTGAAAAGGTATGGATAAAGGACACATCCCTGATATACTCCTTTCCTGGTTTTGAACCATGAAATGTTTCCTTCCTCTGTTCTGAGGACTGCTTCCTGATCCATGTATAGGTTACACACAAGCACAATCAAGTATTCTGAGATTCCCATAAAATAGCAGAAATTCTCCAGTTTCCTCTATTCTGTCTTATGGAAGAGCTCTAGCAGCACAATGGTTAAGTGTCTGGATGCTCTCCACAAGTTCAAAGGTATAAACCCACTAGAAACTATGTAAAAGAAATATATAGAAGCCTGTTTCAATATATATTGCAACCTTGGGAATTAAATGGGACAGTTCTACTCTGTTCTAAATGAGTCAAAATGGAATCCATGGCAATGGGGAAAAGGAAACTATGGTTCTAGTCATGCTTCTTCTAATGATTTGTGGTTGTAGGCAAGCAACTTGAACAACCCACATACTCCTTTGAGTCTCTGATTTCTGATCTCTAAATTGAGAGGGAAACCTATTGATATCTAAGTTTCTAATTTAAACATCCTGAGACTCAATTTAATTGAAAGCACACATTTTCTATAGAATTTTTTATTGTGGTTTACCTTTTAAACACAGTCCATATCACACTGTATTTCAAATTTCCAAAACTAACCTGTGTAATTCTATAGGATAGTAACTGGAGAGCAAACTGAATGCCATAAGCCAAAGTTATATGAATGGGCCTATTTCGTAGGACCCAAGGATCCTGCTTGTTGTTGTTGTTGTTATGTGCTGTCGAGTCTCTTGCAACTCATAGCGACCCTATGTACAACAGCCCTAAAACCTGCTCTGTCCTGTGCCAATCGCACTGCCTCTGACACACCCATCCCAATTACTCCAGCCACGGAATCAATCCACCTCATAGAGGGTCTTCCCCTCTTGTGCCGTCCCTCCACCCTGCGAAGCATGATGTCCCTCTCCAAGGACCTCTAGCTCCTTACAACATGTCCAAAGTATGTCAGACGAAGCCCCAGAATCCTTGCCTTCAAGGAGCATCCTGGTTTAACCCTCTCCAGGATGAATCTGTTTGTTTTCTTGGCAGTCCAGGGTACATTCAATACTCTTCTCCAATACCACAGCTCAAAGGCATCAATTCTCCTTCTATCCTTCCTAGTCATTGTCCAACTCTCTGATGCCTAACAAGTGATTGCAAAGACCATAGCCTGTGTCAGACATACCTTAGTCTCCAGAGTGACACTATTGCTCTTAAGTACCCTGGAGAGGTCACTAACAGCAGACTTTCCCATCGCAATATGTTTTTTGATTTTCTGGCTACTGGTGCCAAGAGTGTTGACCATAAAGCCAAGCACACTAAAGTTGTTAACAATCTCAATCTCTTCACCATCCGTCCTGAAGTTGCCAATTGGTTCAGTGATGAGAATCTTTGTCTTCTTGACATTGAGCCTCAATTCATATTGGAGGCTGCAGTCCTTGACCCTTTGCAGCAAGCGCTTCAGGTCCTCCTCAGTTTCAGCAAGCCAGGTTGTATACAACAGCAGCATCCTGCTTAACTTCACAAAAGTAGTGCAGCATAACATAAACAAAAATGTTTTCGTTAATGAAAAGAAATACTTTAAAGCTTATTAATATTATGTTGAACACATGCAGGGAAGATTGCATAAGTACTTGAGATCATAGTAGATAAAAGAATATGAACATTTAGCCTTGATAAGAGACTTAGTAGAGTGTTTAAATATGATGGATTATTCTTTTTGGTGGCCTGCGTGGTAAGAATAAGACTACAAGAAGAAATTACAGAGAAACAGTTTTGATTCTTTTATCAGTAAGAACTTCTTAGAGTTCTCTCCTAAAGGAAGTAATGGAACACGCTTTATATCATCACTTGAGAGAAATTTTTCCAAGAAAATTGAAGAATTTGTTTAATTTTCTCATAATTCTTAGATGATTAGTTTCCATTTATCAAGATAGTTGATATTTTAAAAGAACATTAGGCACAGATTTTCTTCCTGGATATGAAGCAGTTGACTATCCTTTGAGAACAGTTAATGTTGCAAATCTCTTCAGGGACAGTAGAACCTATGCCAGGCAAATAGTACCATTACAGGTCTAAACCATTCCCA
The DNA here is from genome assembly GCF_000299155.1 of Elephantulus edwardii. Taxonomy (NCBI): domain Eukaryota; kingdom Metazoa; phylum Chordata; class Mammalia; order Macroscelidea; family Macroscelididae; genus Elephantulus; species Elephantulus edwardii. The sequence goes on from NW_006399949.1 coordinate 1,342,287, forward strand.
AGGTTAGGCAACCTTCAAAGACAAGCACACATTTCTTTAAATTCTCCTGCACCCAAATTACATCAATGTGTTCTTTAATTCTTGTATTTTAAAACCCATGATTTTCTTGTGGTAAGTGCCTCTGAGGCATTGGAGACCTTGAGGGTGAGGATTTGCCAAAACCAATTGTGGCCCCGGCACATGTGCCAGTTGGATGGTCATGCTTAACTCTCGGTTTTTATTTTCCTTTTTCTTTCAGCTTTGTGTGAAGGAACCTTCCTTGGCAGCCATAGATTCACAAATACTGGACTCTGGACTGAAGTCATCTTTAGAACTGGGCGGTCATAGGGCACCCCTCAGGGAAAGTAAGATTCTTTTCCATCCTAATGATTTGACCCAAGTCATTTTCCAGCTAAGAGTCTATGTTAAGCAATTCAGAGTGTATTTTCTCTTACTTCTTGGTTCTAAACGCATGCATGCTTTTCTTAGTTCTAAAGGAATACATACTTTCCTCTGCCTACTTAATAGCCAATTTAGTTATGCTAATATTGATGTTATAGACTCTTCTCATTTTCACATGCTACCAGATTTCAGCATAATCTACTGATGCATTTGAGTCCAACTGCAAAAAAAATTGAAAATGCCCTCATTTTGTTAAAGACATATCAACATTTTGCTAATGATCTACCTTTATAGATTAGATTTTTTGACCTATCAATCATTTTCTTGTGTAAAAAAATTAAAATAAAGTCAGAAGAAAACAGCTGAAGGACTTAATGGTGTGGAATTTTTCCCACCAGATCCTGAATCTTAGATTCTATTAGTACTTTTGAAATCATATAGTACAAACTCCACTGTTTATAATTATGGTTTTATCTGCTCTAAGGTGAAGTGGCTGAGCCTCTAGGCAAGTATCTTTATTCCTTGCCTAGGACTTTTCCTACAACATGCTGCCAGTTATCTCACTTCTCATTAATAAGACATGCTTCCAGCTTTTACAGAACTTCCAAGTTTCTAGCAATTAAAGAAGTGTCTTACTAAAGAAAGAATCCAGGCACCAGTTACTTGTTCAAACTGTGTGACAAATACACAGTTATACATCAAGTATTCAGAAAGTATTTCTTTATTTTTCTGACATTTTAACATGGAAAAATTAGTAATGAAAAAATATTGTAGGGTATTCACAGTATAAAAGCTCTGTTAGCACAGTGGATTAAGTGTTGAGCTGCGAACTGAAAGAGTTCAATGACTTGAATTTATGAAACACTCTATAGAAGAAAGGTACATAATTCCACTTCTTTAAATATTTTTTGTTTTAGTTTTTATGCCAGAAAGCACATGTATTTCATATATATATAGTTTTTATTGTTATTTTTTTCAAAAATATTTTTAGCACTAGAAACTTTAAAGGGCAGGTCTCCTCTGTCCTACGGGCTTGCTGTTGAAGATTTGGTGTGGTTTGGTATTTATAGAATGTTAAAAAAGTAAGACTATTCTTAGTTAGCAGCTTTCGAAATAGGAAAACCCAAGAAAATTGTGTTGTATGCTATAGTATGATATCTGGGAATGTAAGACAGGTGGTTCTTTTTTATGTGTGATTTTATGAAGTCACAAGACAAATAAGCTAACCTATAATTCCAGCTGTTTAACATTTATATAATATTAAGAGGTTTCTAGCATTTAAAGGCTTAGTTTTATATAATAGTATTTTAGCCTGTCTAAACTGTTGGAGATACAGATCATTATTTTAATCCACTTTTATGACAAATGTTAAAGTGATGATAGAAGTTTTCAGATACTCTCTCAAGACCATAAGGTGAGTAAAAGAAACTGATGTTTCTTTACCTTTGACAATTTACCTTAGCATGTATTTAATTAATTAGTGCCAGTGTAATGCAATGGATCAGTTCTATATAGTCTTTCTAGCAATGATCTTATAACAACGACTAAATGGTTGGGTAAAAAAATAAATCCTCAAACTCATTGCCATTGAGTCAGAATCAACTATTAACTGACCTTTCAGTGGGTTTTAATAGATTATAAATCTCATGGGAGGAGATTGCCAATCTTTCTCCTGTGGAACAGCTAGTGGATGTGAACCAGAGCCTCCTTGGAAATAATTATTTAACAGAGTGTGTATGGCCCACAAAGGGAAATAGACTGTGTTCTAATGTTCTTTCCCTGCAAGAAGTGTATTAATCCTGTAGGGATGGAATAATGTAGATAAAGTAGATCTATGGGACAAAAAGAGAAGGATTAGACAGTTTTGCCATCCTGATGAGCTTTAAATAAGTTAGCTTGGAGGAAGTGGGTCACCTGACTATCACTAAGATAAGACAGGAACAGAATATGCCCATAGGATCATGACAGCCAGTATTGGGAATCTCCTAGACCCAGACGAGAGAGAGTTGTACCACCAGAAACAGCAAGAAATGTCAAGAAGCAGCAGTAGATCAACATAAGAACAAAGTATCAGAACAAAGACTGCCACTGGCAGGTGACAGTGCAGTGGACTGCTTCACACATGGAGCAAGAGAGAAGCACATTTGGACCAAAGTTTGTTGTGAAATTGAGATGACTGTAGGCACTTAATAGTATAATGAAAGAACTTTACAACACTTGTCTGAATAGAGATCAGGCCAGAAAAACAAAGCAAACCAAAACCCACAAAAAACCAAACCCAAAAGGCCTAAAGACCTAAAGGCCAGAGAGAAATCTGCTACAGACATGACTGAGCAAAGTATGTCCTGATCAAAGAACTATAATCTAGATTGGTTCTGATTCTGAATTGTAATTTGTTATTTCTTTAAGTAAAGGAAAGGGGGGAAATCCAGTGTGAAAAACAATATATACAAACTTTATGAACTTTCTAAGTACAATATAAAATAAAAAAAAGTAAATTAATGTAGAGTTCAGTCCTGCAGAGAATGAGCCCTCAGTCATGAGAGGGATGGGTGGTGTTTGAGTAGTAAAAAAAACTATGTCTGAACTCGTTCCATAGGATATAGCTTGGGATAATGCTGGAGTTATTTTTTCTCCTCTGTGAAGTTAGAAGATGCCAAATGCTATTTGCATTATGTTATTTTTACGATCACTCCATATTGTACTATGTAGGTCTAGGGATTATTTAGTGTATATTTCATAGACAATTTACACGTTCAATGCAATTCCAATACAAATACCAATTCCATTCCTCAACGAGATGGAAAAGGCAATCTCCAATTTCATTTGGAATGGAAAGAGGCCCAGAGTAAGTAAAGCACTCCTTAAAAAGAGAAACAAGGTAGGTGACATCTCACTCTCTAATTTCAAATCCTACTACACTGTCATGTGTTCAAGACATTGTGGTACTAGTACAGTGACGACACATAGATCAATGGAATAGAATTGAGAATCCAGAAATCAGCCCATCTACGTATGGTCAACTGATTTTTTACACGGAGATGAAATCAGTTAAGTGGGGAAATGATAGGGATTTTTAAGAAATGGTGCTGGCAAAATTGGAAAACGATCTGCAGAAAACTCAAGCAAGATTGACACCTCACTCTGTACACAAAAACCAATTCAAAATGGATTATGAACTTAGGACTAAAACCAAGGACTATAAACTTATTAAAGAAAAGCTTGAAAGAACTTTTGAAGTCCTAATCCACAACATAAACAATCTTCCAAGCATCCTGGAAAATCTACAACCAGATGATTTGATGTATATCAATAGATATTCATAGATAAATGGGACCTTCTAAGAATCAAACCTCTATGCACATCCAAAAACTTCTCCAACAGGGTAAAAAGGGAAGCCACAGACTGGGAAAAAGCATTTGGTAATGACATGTCAGACAAGGGACTTATATCTAGAATTTTCAAAATACTTGAGCATTACAAGATAAAGGTAAACAACTCAATTGAAAAATGGACACAGGATATGAACAGACACTTCACCAAAGAAGATATTCAGATTTCCAACAAACACATGAAGAAATGTTCAAAATCCCTAACTCTAAGAGAGATGTAAAGCAAAACAAATATGAGATATCATCTCACCCCAGTAAGAATAGCAAAATTTAACAGAACGGCAAACAGCAAATGCTGGTGAGGTTGTGGAGAAACTGGAACCCTTATTCACTGCTGGTGGAAATGTAAAATGGTGTAGCCACTATGGAAGGCATTATAGCAATTTCTCAAAAAGTTGCAAATAGAAATACCATTTGACCCAGCAATTCCACTACTGGGAATATAGCCCAAAGAAACCATAACAGGCACCCAAGCACATATATATGCACACCCATGTTTATTGTGGCTTTATTCACAATAGCAAAGAGTTGGAAAAAACCCAAGTGCCCATCAACAAATGAATGGAGAAGCTCTTGTATATTCACAAAATGGAATACTAAACTGCATTGAAAAACAAGGAACTCATGAAATATTATGCAAAATGGATGACCCTGGAGGACATTATGCTGCGCAAAATATTTCAGTCACAAAAAACAAATATTGCTTAGTGCAACTGTTGTAAAACAGGACTGACATCAGGGTTGAGGGAAGATAGAAAAGGAGGGGAGGAATGATATATATTACATTGAAACAAATGAGGGCAAGAACTGTTTTGTGAATGGGTATTCTTGTAATTACAGAAGTCAAAAGTGAAGGAGGCTTAATGGAGTGAACCTGGGGTGGGGGAAGGGATTGCATAACAATGAAAACTTTTTCTTTTTTCTTCTCAAGGAGAAGAGTGAATGGACTCCATTGCTTATGTTGCATGTCAGGAGACACCACTGCTGATGTCCCATGTTGGGAGTGACACTGGAATTTGAGTGAGACATCTTGTGGAGGTCACTGATGTTTGGCTGTATCATGTGGGATCCCTTAAGTTCAATCAGAAGGGAGTGAGACAGCTGGAGCTCATCCTCAAAGAGAAAACCAAGGCGTCCAGGTTTTCCAATCAGATCTTCACCTTGCGTCTCCTCATGTCTAGTCCATTAACCGCCTCAAGTCTGGAGCACCTTGGGCTGGCCTAGATGCAGATAAACAAATGAGGCATTAAAGGCTCTGGAAAAAGAAGAAACCATAATCCAAAATATGAGGTCCAATGTTTCAAATGTTGTCAACATGATAGAGGAAAACATTAACAGAGATGAAGAGATGGAACACGGAACTGAAATAGCCAATGATCTACTAGAACAAAAAGCAGAATGAAAGAAAGTCCAAGAAAATGTGGGATACCATAAAGAGAAATAACATGCACATAATTGGAATCCCAGAACAGGAAGAAGCAAGTTAAAGCACTGAAAAAGTTGTGGAAGAATTACTAGAAGAAAACTTCCCAAGCATAATGAAGAGTAAGAGAATATGTATTCAAGAAGTTGAAAGAACACCATATAGAATAGACACCAAAAGAAAAACATCAAGGCATATCATAGTCAAATTTGCCAGAACCAAAGATAAGGAGAGAATTCTGAAAGCAGCAAGGGAGAAACAAAAAAAGTAATCTATAAGGAAAAGCAAATAAGGCTAAATGCCGATTTCTCAGCAGAAAATATGCGAGCAAGAAGACAGTGGAATAACATATATAGAACACTCAAAGAACACAACTGTCAACTAAGAGTATTGTACCCAGCAAAACTGTCCATCAAATATGAAGGAGAGATGAATATATTCTGAGAAAAACAGAACATAAAGGAGTTTGTAAAACGAGACCAGCATTGCAAGAAATACTGAGAGACATCTTTCTTATGGAGGCGCCACAGAAAGCAGGATGGACCAAGATAACTAGCAATAACACCAAAAAGAACTCAACAAAATGATAGCAATAACAACTTGCCTCTCAATAATCACACTCAATATGAATGGTTTAAATGCACCACTGAAGAGAAAATGAATAGCAGATTGGATAAATAAACAAAATCCATCAATATGCTGTCTACAAGAGACATACCTGAAAAGTGAAGACAAATAGAGACTTAAAAGGGTGGGAGAAAATACACCAAACAAATGGCAATCAGAAAAAAAGCAGGAGCAGCAATAATAGTATCAGATAAAATAAACTTCAATGCAAACACCATTATAAAGGACAAGGAAGATCACTACATAATGCTTAAAATGTCAGTAGATCAAGAAGACATAATAATAATAAATATCTATGCACCAAATGGTAGAGCTGCAAAATATGTAAAACAAACATTAACAAAACTGAAAAAGGAAATAGACACCACCATTATAGTAGTTGGAGACTTTAATACACTACTCTCAAGAAAAGATAGAACTACCAGGAAGAAACTCAACAAAGATGCTGAAGAATTAAACCACACAATAAACCAACTTGATCTCATAGATATTTGTCTAATGCAGCCCCAAAAGGCACAGTATACTTTCTTCTCCAATATGTATGGAATGTTCTCCAGAATAAAACACATTTTAGTTCACAAGACTAGCAGCAATAAATTAAAAAAAACGTAGAAGTAATACAAAGCATCTTCTCAGACCAAAATGCTACAAGATTAGAGTGTAATAACAAAAGGATAAAGAAGAAACAAAACAAAACATACATTTGGAGGTCAAACAACACCTTGCTTAAACATGAGTGAGTCTAGAAGATAGAAAAAATGAAATGAAAAAATTTCTTGAAACAAATGATAATGAAAACACAACTTACCAAAACCTCTGGGAAACAGCCAAAGTAGTAATCAAAGGTCAAGTTAAAGCATTAAGCAGACGTATCAAAAGGCAAGAATAAATGACAATTGACTCCCTAACCCAACATCTCCAACAAGTTGAAAAAGAACAGCAAGAATGCCCGACACCCTAAGAAAAAACAAGCAAACAAACAAACCATAAAACCACCAAACTCTGAACTTATAAAAATTAGGGCAGAAATCAATGAAACAGAAAACAGAAAAACAATTGAAAGAATCAACAAAATCAGTAGTTGGTTTTTCAAAAAGATCAATAAAATTGACAAACCACTAGCAAATCTAATTAAAAAAAGAAGGAAAATGCACAAATAATCTAAACAAGAGAGAAAATGAGTAATAACACAATGGAACCAACTAAAATAAAAGTTAACAGTGGAAATTATGAAAAACTGTACTCAAACAGTTTGCTCGGCTCCACGGTCAACACTCTTGGCACCAGCGGCCAGGAAATAAAAAACGTTTTGCGGTGGAAAAGTCTGCTGTTAGGGACCTCTCTAAAGTACTCAAGAGCAATGGTTACTCTCTGGAGACTAAGGTGTGCCTGATACAGGCCATGGTTTTTGCAATCACTTGTTATGCACCAGAGAGTTGGACAATGATTAGGGAGGATAGAAGGAGAATTGACGCCTTTGAGCTGCGGTGCTGGAGAAGAGTATTGAATGTACCATGGACTGCCAAGAAAACAAACAGATTCATCCTAGAGAGGGTTAAGGAGGCAAGGATTCTGGGGCTCTGTCTGACGTACTTTGGACATGTTGTAAGGAGAGACAGGTACGTGGAGAGGGACATCATGCTTCGTAGGGTAGAGGGACAGTGCAGGAGGGGAAGACCCTCTATGAGGTGGATTGATTCAGTGACTGGGGTAATCAGGATGGGTGTGTCAGAGGCAATGCGATTGGCACAGGATAGAGCAGGGTTTAGGGCTGTTGTGCATAGGGTCGTTATGAGTCGCAAATGACTCGACGGCACATAACAACAACAACAACTCAAACAAATATGAAAACCTAGAGGAAATGGACAAATACTTAGAAATTAATAAACTACCTAAACTTACACAAACTAAAATTGAACCCCTGAACAGACCCACTACAAAAGAAGACATTGAAAAAGTAATAAAGCAACTTCTAACTAAAAAAAGCCCTGGATCAGACAGTTTTAAAAATGAATTTTATTAAAGATTCAGAGAAGAACTGTCACCAATTCTACAGAAAATATTTCCGAAAATAGAAAAAGATGCAATTCTCCCAGACTCATTTTATCAAGCAAACATTCCTTGATACCAAAACCAAGTAAAGACACCACCAAAATAGAAAACTTTAGGTCAATATCTCTCATGAACATACATGAAAAAATCCTGAATAAAATTCTGGCCAATAGAATCTAACAATACATCAATACATCACTTCGATCAAGTGAGAGTCATAATAGGTATGCAAGGATGGTTCAACATAAGAAAAACAATCAATTTATGTTATCATATAAACAAATCAAAGAATAACAATCACATGATTCTATAAATTGATGTAGAAAAGGCCTCTGACAAAAATCCAATACCCTTTCCTGATTAAAACACTCAACAAAATAAAATTAGAGGGAAATTTCTTCAACACAGTAAAAATGATATACACAAACCCAAGAGCCAACATTGTTCTCAATTGAAAGAGATTAAAGGCATTCTCTTTGAAAATAGAAACTAAACAAGGATTTCCATTATCACCTCTTCTTTTAAGTATTTTATTGGCAGTCTTGGTGATAGCAATAAGAGAAAAGAAGGAAATGAGAGGTATTCAAGGTGGCAAAAAGGAGGTAAAATTATCTCTCTATGCAAATAAGAAGATAGTATATTTAGAAAGCCCTAAAGACTCAGCGAAAAAACTAGTGGACATAGTTGACCAATTTAGCAAAGTGGCATGATACAAGATCAACATACAAAAATAAATTAGACTTCTCTACAATTATAAAGAGAATACAGAACTGGAGCTAAGAAAAACAATACCCGTCACAATAGCTAATAACAAGATGAAATATTTGGGAGTAAATCTAACCAGAAACACAACGGAAAATTACAAAACATTACTGCAAGAAGCAAAAAGAGACCTGGAGAAATGGAAGAATACACATCGCTCATGTATGGGAAGACACAGTATTGTGGAAATGACAATCCTACCAAAGGCAATTTATACATTCAATGCAATTCCAATACAAATACCAGTTCCATGGAAAAGGCAATCTCCAATTTCATTTGGAATGGGGAAAAAAAAATTCCTGAATAAGCAAAGCATTCCTTAAAAAAGAGAAACAAGATATGAGGCATCTCACTTCCTGCTTTCAAATCCTACTACACTGCTGTGATAGTCAAGACAGTGTTGTATTGGTACAATGACAGACACATAGATCAATGGAATAGAATAGAAAACCCAGGAATCATCCCATCTACCTATGGTCAACAGATTTTTGACCAGAAGATAAAATCAGTCAAGTGGGGAAACGACAGCCTTTTTAACAAATGATGCTGGCAGGATTGGAAAACTGTCTGCAGAAAACTCAATCAAGACCCATACCTCACACTATATACAAAAACCAACTCAAAGTGGATCAAGAACCTAAGTCTAAAACCAAGGACTATATAGTTTATTAGAGGAAAGTTTGGAAGAACCCTAAAAGCACCATTTCACAACATGAACAGTCTTCCAATCATCTTGAAAAACCTACAACCAGGCAAGGATAAAATAGATGAATGGAACCTTCTAAGAATCAAATATCTATGCACCTCCAAAAACTCCAACAGGGTAGAAAGAGAAGCCACAGTCTGGGAAAAATATTTGCTAATGACATGTCTGATAAGGAACTTACATGTAGAATTTATAGAATACTTGAGCACTACAACAAGATAAAGGTAAACAAACCAACTGCAAAATGAGCACAGGATATGAACAGACATTTCACCGAAGAAGACATTCAGATGGCACAAACATATGAAAAAATGTTCAAAATCCCTAGCTGTAAGAGAGATGCAAATTAAAACAACTATGATTGGTGGAAGATCTATTAACAATCTCCATTATGCAGACGACACAACCTTGCTTGCTGAAACTGAGGAGGACCTCATGCACTTGCTGCAAAGGGTCAAGGACTGCAGCCTTCAGTATGGACTAAGGCTCAACGTCAAGAAGACAAAGATTCTCACCACTGGACCAATTGGCAGCGTCAGGATGGATGACGAAGAGATTGAGAGTGTTCACAGCTTCACTTTGCTCGGCTCCACAGTCAACACTCTTGGTACCAGCAGTCAGGAAATCAAAAAGCGTATCGCGATGGGAAAGTCTGCTGTTAGGGACCTCTCAAAGGTACTCAGGAACAACGCTGTCTCTCTGGAGACTAAGGTGCGCCTGATACAGGTCATGGTATTGGCAATCGCTTGTTATGCATCAGAGAGTTGGACAATGACTAGGGAGGACAGAAGGAGAGTGGATGCTTCTGAGCTGTGGTGCTGGAGAAGGGTACTGAATGTACCATGGACTGCCAAGAAAACAACAGATTCATCTTGGAGAGGATTAAACCAAGCTGCTCCTTGGAGGCAAGGATTCTGGGGCTTCGTCTGACATATTTTGGACATTTTACCAGGAGGGACACATCATGCTTGGGAGGGTGGAGGGACAGCACAGGGGGGGAAGACCCTCTATGAGATGGATTGATTCGGTGACTGGGGTAATCGGGATGGGTGTGTCAGAGGGGGTGCGGTTGGCGCAGGATAGAGCAGGGTTTAGAGCTGTTGTGCATGGGGTCGCTATGAGTCGGAAACGACTCAATGGCACATAACAACAAAAACAACATGAGATATCTCACCCTAGTAAGAATAGCAAACTTTAATAAAGCAGCAAATAACAAGTGTTGTTGAGATTGTGGAGAAACTGGAACTGTTATTCACTGTTAGTGGGAGTGTAAAATGGTGCAACCACTCTAGAAGGCACCATGGTGTTTTCTCAAAATGTTGGAAATAGAAATACCATTTGACCCAGCAATTCCACTACTGGGAATATATCCTAAAGAAACCAGATTTGCCACCCAAGCAGATATATACACACCCATGTTTACTCCTGCTGTTCACAATAGTAAACAGTTGGAAACAACCCATATGTTCATTAACAAATAAATAGATAGAGAAGATTTGGTATATTCACACAAGGGAATATTATGCAGTACTGAAAAACAATGTACTCTGAAATATTATCTAAAGTGAGTGACCATGGAGGGCATTGTGCTCAGTTAAATATCTCAGTCCCAAAAAGACAGATACTGCGTTATGCCCCTGTTATAAAACAGGACTGACATGGGGGTTAGGAGAAAACTAAGAAAACTGGGGATACAAAATGTACACTACATTGAAACAGATGAGGGAGAGAACGGTATACAAGGATTATATAATTTGTATTATTAGCGTGACAAGAGTCAAGAATAAGAGTTGCATAGTAAAGTGGACTGTGGGGAGGGGATTCTGCATATTAATAAAATAATTTTTTTCCCAAAGAGAAAAGTGAACTGGGGTTGTAGATGGGGCAGAGAGGATAATGTGCAACAGTGAATGAATGGAAGTCTAAGTTCTCTATATGCTTTCATTAAAATTCAATAGGAAAAAAGTCCAAAGAACAGAATACAAAGCTAAAAAAAATATAAATAAATGGAAACGGTCTAAATGCCATCAACAAATGAATGGCTTGAAAAATTGCAATGCATTCACATAATGGAATACTATGTAGCACTCAGGAATAACCATTTTTAAAAATACTATATAACTTGAGAGAGTCTGTAGAGTATTATGCTAAGTGAACTAACTCAGTCTCATAAGGACAAATATTGCATAAAACCATTATTGTAAAAAGACAGAAGGATAACTAGTAAGATGTATATCAATTCTTCTTTGACCTTACAATTATTAATATTATTGACCAATCTTAGTCACTATTGTTAATACTACATGTTTAATATATGTCATTTTATTTGGATCCATAGTCACCACCCATGGTAGCAGCAGTCAAGAAACCAAAAAGACCTATTGCATTGAGAAAAATCTGCTTTCAAGGTACTTTCCAGACGTCTAAAGAACAAAGATATCCCTTTAAGGAGTAAGGTGGGCTTAATTTAAGCCATGATCTTTTCAATTGTTTTGAATGTATCTAAACGTTGAACAAAAAAAATAATTATTATAGTTTTAAATAGGGTAAGAGTAAATACTATTAAATTATAATCTTAACTTTATTAAAAATAAACAATAGACATTATACAAATAATTCAACCTCTTAGAAAAATATTTCCTCATATATGGAATAAAGATTATACTTCACTATAACACCTTTATGAGATTGATGTGTTTTTTGGGGTTTCGTTTTTTGTGTGTGTGTGAAGTACAAAACCTGTGCTAAATGAGACCAGTGCTCAGCAAGACCTGTGCTCTGTGACACCAGCTGAGAGTGCCATCATCACTGGAGAGTAGAGAGATAATGAGTGGGCGAAAGAGACTGGAGGCCTGAGCCATCACATGAATGGTTAGTTGAGGGAAGGAGAGGTTAGTTGAGGTGGGGAGAAGCAAGCAGAAGGGGAAGGTGGGAGGTGCTGGCCTGCAGAGGTAGCCATCCCCAAATGAGACTTATAAAATAAATAAGAAGCAGATTATGCTGTATCTTTAACATATTGTTAAGATTCTGTTATTTGTCCCATAGGCAATGGGAATCTAAATGAAGACGTTTTTTAATTGTTGTTTGTGTTCTTGTTAGGTGCTGTCGAGTCGTAGACTACTCATAGCGACCCTATGAACAAAAGGCCTGAGCACTGTTTGTACATAGAGTTTCCGGAGGCAAGCAATTTCAGAAGTAGATGTCGTTCCTGCGTCCAGGCTTTTTTTTTCATGAGACTGAAATGATCAAATATTGATGAACAATATAGTAGCAACAATATCTAGAATGCAATAGAGAATATAGGAGTTTGTGAGGATGATAGCAGATTATAACGGAGGAAAAATAACTAGGGCCTAATTTAAGGTCTGGGGCTGTTCTGGTGGCTTAGACTTTAAGGAGTTGCAGTGTTAAATCCAAAGACTGTGCCTCTCTGGTACTTTGAATCCACCAGTGACAACTTTAGAGAAAATTATCTCTCTCTTCTTATTCAATTTATACCCTCAAAATTCAATTGAGGGTTAACTATGAGTTGGTTTGAACTCAACAGCAATAAGTGCAAGAAGTGAAGGTGGAAGCACTAGAAATGGGAAAAGATACATGTTTTGAAATGTACCTTGGAGGTCAGATCAACTGGCGAAGCTAATGAAATTAGTGAGAAGTTAGGAAATAGCAGGAGTCAAAGATGACAACAGATTTATTTTTTTCTTTACTTGGAACAACTTGGCAAGTGATGATAGGCAGTATTAAACAGCATTGAACAACGGACAGGATTTGTGCACATAGTGGTCAAACTTGAGTGAAGATAATGAATTGCCTTTGAATATCTACTCTAGATATCAAGTCAAGTGCTTGTGAAGGAACCAAGTATAGATGTGACATAGGTAGCTGCATAAATGGCCTACAGTTTCAAAGAGATATTTGTAATAATATAGATTTGCAATCCATTAGAAAATAGATAATATTGCAAGTAGAATAACGAGACCTCAAATAAGACTACAAATGGAAATTAGAAGATGGTAAGATTTATGTCCTGGACATTCTTGTTATTATTATGTCCTGTTGAGTCGCCTGAGACTCATAGCAACAGCCCTAAACCCTGCTCGATCCTGTGCCAATTTTTTTTTCCAATTCTTTATTCATTGCAAATACTTTTTAAAAAGACACAATCAACAACTTTACACATAGATCTCATCTTATGGGCTGCATAGGAATCAGATTGACTACGTTTGTGGAAGGAATTGTTGAAGAAGCTCAATATTAGCAGTCAAAACTAGGCCAGGGGTAGACTGTAGGTCAGATCATCAATTACTCTAATGCAAATTCAAGTTGAGGCCAAAGAAAATGAAATTAAGTCCACCAGAATCAAGATATGATCTTGAATTTATTAGATCTGAATTTCAAGACCATCTTAGAAATAAGTTTGAGGCATTGAAAACAATTATCAAAGACCAGATCAACTATGTACTGTTCTGGCTGTTTTTGAATGATCTTCAGAAGTGTCTTGCTTACTTGTGACATTAATAATATTATTTGATAGTTTCCACATTCTGTTGGATCATCTTTCTTGGGAGAGGGAACAAATATGGACCTCTTCCAATATATTGGTCCTAGTTTTCTGGCATAGACTGGTAAGTGTATCCAAAGCTGTATCTCTTAATTGAAATAATTCAGTTGGTATCCCATCAATTCCTGGGGCCTTATTTTTTGCCAATGCCTTCAATGCAACTTCTACTTCCTCCTTCATTATCATTGGCTTCCTGAAATTTTTCTGTGCCAACCAGTTCTTTCCAGTATAGTGACTCTGTGTATTCCTTCCATCATCTTCTTTTGATGTTTTCTGGGTCATTCAATATATTGCCCATGATATCTTTCCATATGGCAACTTGAGGATTTAATTTGTTTTTTCCATTTTCTCAGCTTGATATATGCAGAGCGAGTCCTTCCCTTTTATTTTCAAATTCCAGCTCTTTGAACATTCTATTATAATACCTTGCTTTGTCTCCTCAAGCTGCCTTTTGAAACCTTCTGTTAGGCTTTTTCACTTAGGCATGTTTTTCCCTTTGTTTTGGCTTCTCGATGCTCTACTGTGATTTTCAGAGTCTTTTCTGACATTCAGTTTAGTTTGTTTTGTTCTGCTTTGTCTTTGTGCTGACCTTTTGCTCTCTTCATGAATGATATCCTTGAAATCCTGTGCCTATCTTATTGTCTTTGACACACCCACCCCCATTACTCCAGTCACTGAATCAATCCATCTCATCGAGAGTCTTCCTCTCTTGTGCTGTCCCTCCACCCTCCCAAGCATGACATCCATTTCCAAGGAGTAGCCTCATCTTGCAACCTGTACAAATCATGTCAGATGAAGCTTCAGAATCCTTGCCTCCAAGGAGCAGCCTGGTCTCACCCTCTTTAGGAACAACCTGTTTGTTCTCTTAGTAGTCCATGACATATTCAATACTCTTTTACAGCACCACAGCTCAAAGGCATCAATTCTCCTTTTATCATCCCTGGTCATTGCCCAGCACTCTGATACATAGCAAGTAATTGCAAAGACCATGGCCTGTACCAGGTGCACCTTAGCCCCCAATCTGACATCATTGCTCTTCAGAACTTTGGAGAGGTCTCTGACAGTAGACTTTCCCAATGAATTTCTTCAATTTCCTGGCTGCCGAAACCAAGAGTACATTTATTATGGAGCCAAGCAAACTAAAGCTGTCAACAATCTCAATCTCTTCACCATCTATCATGACATAGAGGAGCATATTATTTCTAGAGAACAAAGTGATTGACTGTCTTAGATATTAATTACTGAGTTATCCAACATGATAATGAGGAAGAGATCCTTCTGCTTTTGGTGAAATACTCAACATTGAAAACAATGGTGAAAGAAGTTTAAGTGGAACAAATGAAGAAAATCAGATTTCAGAACTTTGAGTACTTACAGTTGTAGATTTTTATATTGTAAATAAACAAGGAATTTAGTGACTATATATCTATCCATCTGTTAAGGTTTTGTTTTGTTTTCCAACAGTGCTTAGTTCCTTGAGTATGAGAAGAGACAAATGACAAAGTCATGTTAAATGAGGGAATATGGCTTGTTGGGAAAAGTTAAAATGAAAGACAAAAAGAATAGAGTTTAGATAACAAAAGACTGTAATGATGACTATGGATTTTATTACCTATAACAGGGGGGAAAAACAAGAAATGAGAGAAGTTGATGGAGGAGTGAGTTCATTGACACTGGGAGCTCAGTAGTAAGGAAGATAAATGACTCAATAAACTTAATTTATAGGAAATAGAGTATAAAATCTGAAATATTGTTATGATTCTTCTGATAGCTATAACTGATTATACATGAACAACACAGGGTATACTAGGAATTGCCTGTTTTTTTTTTCTTGTCAAGGATAGAATACTTGAAGTTTTAATATCAAATATTCAATTCTGCTTCTAAAAGTTGCTTTTCTTGTTATGTGCAGTCTTGAAATTTACTCATAGGTGATAATCCAGTGAGTTTTCAGAGGTTGTAAATTACACTGGAGGATACTGTCCATCTTACTTCATGGGATAACTGTGTATTTGAACCACATGCCTGTGTGTTGGCGGCAGAACTCCTTACCACTAAGCTACCAGAGTGACTATTCATTTTCCAGGTCATGAGCAGGATCTGAAAACTTAATATCAAGTATTAATTTCTGCATCTAAAAGCATATTATTATGATGCTGAGTTAAGTCATATTGTCCTATAGGCAATTCTATCACTAAGGAATAATCAGACCCTAAGCTATCTATACATAGGAAAACTAGAAAATGGATCTGTTTTTTTAAAGACGTTTGAGTTAGCAGTATAACACACACATTCATCAGATTATAGGTGGTAAAAAAATCAACAGAATGACAACAAAGTATTGAAATAGAATTTTAAAAATATTTGTTATATTTGCATACTATGAGCTTTGATGGCCTAGTGTTGAAAAGCTGCCCTGCAATCCAGAAGGCACTTTATTCCATCAGCTGCTCCACAGGAGAAATATGGACAATCTCCTCCCATGCAATTAATTGCCTCTGAAAACCCAGTGGAGAGTCAGTTAAGGGTCAATTCTGACTCCGTGATACACCACCACAACAATAGCATATTTTACTGAGAAAGTCTGTGGTCAGGGACCTCTCCAAATTATTGAAGAGCAAAGATGTCAGTTTGAGAACTGAGGTGAGCCTGCCCTAAGCCATGGTCTTTACAGTCACTTGCTATGCATTTGAGACTGGACAATGAACAAGAATGATTAAAGAAGAATTGATGTCTTTTAAAAGTAGTGTTGGAGAAGAGTATTGAATGTTCCCTGACTGACAAAAAACATATATGTCTTAGAGAAGGTGCAGCCAGAATACTCCTTGGAGGCAAGCATGGTACAGCTTTGTCTCATATTTTGGGCATGTTACTAGGAGACGTTATTCCTTGGAGAGGGATATCATACTTGGAAAGGAGGAGAAAGGTGAAGGAGAGGAAGATCTTCAATGAGATAGCTTGACATAGTGGATTGACTAAAACAATGGGCTTGAGGTTGACAGAGATTGTGAGGATAGTACAGGATAGGACAGGGTTTAGATCTGTTGTTCTTGGGTCACTATGAGTCATACTTAATGGCACCTAACAAAAATATAATATGCAGTATTATTTCCTATTGCCTAAAACATATGGAGTATATTAGAAACCAAAAAAGACAATGACTGTAGCATATAATCCCACTGTGGAAATAAGTACTGTTATGATTTAGTGTACATCTCTCAGATCTTTCATTTAGCTACATGCTTATTTTTCACTTTCAATAAAAATAGGCTCATACTACTCTTATTATTTTATAACATTTCCCACTATTGTGTATCTATCACCAACATAATTTTTAACTTTACAAACAATAAATATCTGTCCAGCCACAAATTTAGTAAAGCATTCAAGGAACATGTTCTACTCTATAATTCCAAGTTGGAAAAAAGCAGCTTTCAAAGCACATGTGTGATTCGAGTATGCCACTTTTGCGGAAGCCATAGTGTTGAGAGGGTTGGATTAGTAGATCTGTAAAATCTCTTAGAGATCTGTAATTTCTGTCCTATTCTATTTTGTTATATTCTATTTTAAAACACTAACTGGTAACATCCTAGTAAATTCAGTACATGGTAAATCTATTCATCTGATTATACTTAGAAGAAAACTGGGACAGAGAACATTGAGTGGCTACAATTGATTTCTTGAGAAAGTGAGGACCAGGGCTAGGAAAAGAACCCCACATGTCTGGCTCCTGTAAACTGAGTTCTCAGCTACTCAGCAGAACCATGCTGGTCACCCCACCCTGCCACTCTGAAATACTGACTTACCCAGTTTGAACCTCTGAGGTTTTTGAGGTTTCAACATCACTAACCTTTATGGGCAAAAGCTTGCTTTCCAATCCCACTGTGGCTTCCTTCTGGACACCCCCTTTTCCAGGCCAGGATTCCAGCTCAGCATTTGCAATAAACCTCTGCCTTCTGGATCCAGAAGTCATATCTTGCCCTGTAGTCAGATCCCATTTTAATCTTTAGTGACTACTCTGTTGGATCAAACAACAGAAACTGATTCCAATATTTTATTCACTTTAACTTTTCTTTTGCAGACAGTTTTTGTCACAGTGTAATTTGTTTGGGGGCAGATTGGAGTCAGTGATTATAGACTATCATTACATTAGTCAGTGAAACTCTTGGCATTTACAGCTGTTTCTCTTTTGTGGTACATTTTAAAGTTAAGTTTTTATTAAATTTTCATGAATATACAATACTTATGTAGAATCAACAATAAGGAAAGGAAAATACTTTATGAAATTCATGATTAATATATAAAACACAAATTAGGAAATACTATCTCAATTTTTCTTACAAGCAATTTTTTCCAATACTAAGAATCGAAAGAAATACAGATACAATACAAAGAAACTAGAATTAGTTAATTTGAAAAATTCTATTTAATGTACAAGTTCCATTCTTCATGCTGAACAGTCTTTGTTTTATGTGAAGTACATTATGGCATCTACAATTAAAAAAATCTTCATGGATTGTGAAAAAATAGGAATATATACATAAAGGCAATTTATTTTATCATATATACATGAGTAATGTGTGTTCATCAATTAGCTGGTGGTATTGTACAGAGTCACTGACACATTTTAATGATTTTGCTTAAAATGTGGGTGTTCAAACACACTCTTAAAAAGCAATTATCTCTCCAGTATTTGATGATGGATATTAATGTAGCCTCTTAGGAATTATAGTTTACCTTAAAATTATGACAGCAGCTATGTAATAAACCAATATTTATTTTTGTATGTAGATTTTAATTTTTTTCCCCCTCAAACATTATCAAGTTCCTTAAAAGATCTTGTATGATAGAGATACCATTTGATCCAGCAAATCCACTACTGGGAATATACCCCAAAGAGACCATAACTGCCACCCAAGCAGATATATGCACACCATTCTTATCGTGGCTTTGTTCACAATAGCAAGGAGTTGGAAACAACCTAAGTGTCCATCAACAAACGAATGGATACAGAAATTATGGTATATTCATACAAGGGAATACTACACTGAATTGGGAAAACAAGGAACTCATGCAATATTATTAAAAATGAGTGACCCTGGAGGACATTATGCTGAGTGAAGTATCTCAGTCACAAAAGGACAAATACTGCATGATGCCACTGTTATAAAACAGGACTGACCTCTGAGTTGGGAGACGGAGAAAGATGGATTCAATAATGTGTACTGCATTGAAACAGATCTGTTTAAAAGGGATATGTGATTAGGTATTTTCATCATGACAGGAGTCCAGAGAGAAGGCTGCATAATGGAGTGGACCTGGGGGGGAGGGACTGTAAAAGAAGGAAAGAATTTTTCTTTTACTTTTCCAAGAGGTAAGTATACTGGGGGCAGAGTCCTGGGAGGGGAGAAAAGTGCAACAATGAATGAATGGAAATGCAAAGTCATTGTAAATTTTCATTCAATTTTATATATA
>NW_006399949.1:1361768-1400499 GCF_000299155.1 Elephantulus edwardii
GAATGAATGGAAATCCAAAATCTCTGTAAATGTTCATTAAAATTAATAAAATAATTTTTTTTTTACAAAAAGGTCTTGTCTGCTCAACTCACCTCCAAATATAATTATTGGACATCTGTATTTGAAGTCCTATATTCACTTTATATTAAATACATTTGAAGAAAAGTTTATTTCTTCCCTGCAAAAACCTGTTGCTTCTCAGTTTTCAGTACTGGCCTAATGACATCTGCTTTCTTTTAAACAAGTGTGAAATTTTATAATATTTTGACTTCTCTCTTTCTTTTAACCACATCTCATTAAAATCTGTTGATGTTTTTCAACTAACCCCATAATTTTTCATAGGTCTGTAATACACATATAATATTCTTAAAATATTTAAGATACCATAAAGTAACACAAACTTTTCTTAGAGGTTTTGTGTGTGTATGTGTGGTTTCTACAAATTGTATACCACTTACTTAAAAATTTGGATGCCCTCAGACTGAGCATCTGGTAATTTTCAAATATTGGTACTTTTCCTTACATTTATAACATAATGAAGTATTTCACTCATTATTCATCTTTTCAAAATTTTTAACCTACAAATATAAATGTCACTCATTTTTTCACACTACAAAAGCCTTTTAAATTAAAAAAAAATTCAAAATTAACAGAGAGTGACAGTTTCTTTAATAGAATACAACTGAACTTAGTTCATATACTCCAAAATATTCTTTTAAAAGGAAGAACTTTGAGAATTTTTTAATAATTTTTATTGTGAGTTTAATAAAATTTATAGATAACTTGGACTTCCATTCATTCATTGTTGCAAATTTTCTTCCCTATCTCACCCCTAGTTTGCTTTACTCTTAAATAAAAAAATCATTCATTGTTGTACGATTTCTTCCCGCCCCCTAGTCCATTTTGCTATGCACCTCTTATTCTGGACTGTTGTAATGAAAACAATACCTAAATCATATATTCCCTTTAAACAGTTCTTTACCTCATTTGTTCCAATACAGTGGTTATTATTTATCCCCTCTTTTCTTAGTTTTCCCCAATCCCCATGTCAGTCCTGTTTATAACGATGGCGTTATTCAGTATTTGTTCTTTTGTATCATTGAGTGATATATTTCACTCAGCATAATACCCTCCAGGATCACACATTTTTTTATAATGTTTTATAAAATATTGTTTTCCTTGTTTTTCAGTGCTGTGTAGTATTCTGTTGTGTGACTATACCACAGCTTCTCTATCCATTCCTTTTCTAATGGGCGGTTGGGGTTGCTTCCATCTCTTTCCTATAGTAAACAACACAGCAATAAACGTGAGTGTGGATACATCTGTTTGAATTAAAGCTCTGGTTGCTTTTGGGTATATTCAAAGTAGTGGGGTTGCTGAGTCAAAGCTCTAATTCACAACATGAACAGTCTTCGAAGCATCCTGAAAAATCTACAACCAAGGAAGGATAAAGTAGTTGATTAGAACCTCCTAAGAATCAAGTCCCAGTGCAGTTCAAAAACTTCTTAAACAAGGTAAAAAGGAAACCCACAGACTGGGGAAAAATATTTAGTAATGACATTCTGATAAGGGATTTATATCCAAAATTCATATAATAGTCCAGCACCTCAACAAGATAAACAATCCACTTGCAAATTGGGCACATGGTATGTACAGACACTTCACCAAAGGCATTCAGATAGTGAACAAACACATGAAGAAGTATTAAAAATTCCTGGCTCTAAGAAGGATGCAAATTAAAAAAAAATTTGAAATATCATGTCATCCCAGTAACAATAGCAAAGTTTAACAGGAGAATCTGGAACCTTTGGTTGAGACTGTTAAATGATATAATCACTATGGAAGATGGTTTGGTGTTTTCTCAAAAAGTTGGAAAGAGACATTTTCTATATGAGATGTGTGTGTGTGTGTATTTTAATAATAAAAAACCCCAAAAGCATACTAAAAGAAGCACACCTCATTGCAGTTGAGATGATTCTGACCCACAGAAATCCTTCACTAGGTTTCCAGGGGTGTGAATCTTAACACAAGGAGACTGACTGTCCATAATTCTCCCTTGCAGCCAATGGTGAATAAGGATGGTGAAAGTGAACCACCTGATATGCATTTGCCTAGGGACAGTCCTCTCCAAGGACTGGTCCCTCCTTATAACTTGTCCAACGTATGTCAGACAAAGCTTCAATATCCTCACCTTCAAAGAGCAGCCAGTTTTAACCCTCTCCAGGAAGAACCTGTTCATTCTCTTAGCACCACAGATCAAACGCATCAATTCTCGTTCTATCATCCCTAGTCATTGTTCAGCTTACCATGGCCTATATCAGGCATACCTTAGTCTCCAAATTGACATCATTGCTCTTCAGTACTTTGGAGAGGTTTCTGATAGCAATGTAACTTCTTTTTTAATTTCTTGGCTGCTGGTACCAAGAGTATTGATTGTGGAGCCAAGTAAACTAAAGCTGTTAACAATCTCAATCTCTTCACCATCTACCATGATGTTGCCAATCAGCCCAGTGGTGAGAATCTTTGTTTTCTTGATATTGAGCCTCAATTCATATTCAAGGCTGCAGTCCTTGACCTTCTGCAGCAAGTACTTCAAGTCCTCCCCAGTTTCAGCAAGCAGGGTTGTGTCTATTGCATAATGCAGATTATTGATAAATCTTCTTCCAATCCTGATGCCACATTTCTCCTCATAGAGTCCTGTCTCCCGGATAATCTGTTCTGCATATAGACTGAAAGGTATGGAGATAGGACACATCCCTGGTGTACACCCTTCCCAATTTTGAATCATGCAATGTTTCCTTGATCTGTTCTGATGACTGCCTCCTGATCCAAGTATAGGTTTCACATTAGCACGATCAAGTGTTCTGGGATTCTCATTCTTCTCAGAGTCAGCCACAGTTTGTTATGATTCACACAGTCCAACACCTTTGTATAATAAATGAAACACATATAGGCACTCCTCTGGGACTCCCTGATTTCAGCCAAGACCCATCTAACCTAAGGTATAATATCCCTAGTACAATGGCCCCTTCTAAACCCAGCCACCACAATCGTTCAAAGATATGCACCAAGAACCAGAGACAAAGAAGAGGAAATATGAGATTTCTACCAACTTTTGGAGTCAGAAATTGACCAAACATGCAGTAAAGATGCATTAATTATAATGGGTAACTGGAATGAAAAAGTTGGGAACACAGAAGGATCAGTAGTTGGAAAACATGGACTTGGTGACAGAAATGAAACTGGAGATAGATGAATTTTGAACAATCAACAATTTATTCACTGCAAATACATTTTATAAGAAACATAAACTCGGGTTATACACATGGATTTCACTTGATGGTATGCATAGGAATCAGATTGATTACATGTGAGGAAAGAACCACTGGAAAATGCTCAGTCTCAGCTGTGAAAACTAGGTCAGGTGCTGCTGTGGAACAGACCACCAACTACTCATATGCACGTACAAGCTGAAGCTGAGGAAAATTTAACAACAAAAACACTGTGAAGATTCAATAGTCTCCACCAACGCCACGATTCAATAATATCAATTCTTCTTTTGTTTGCCTTTTTTCATTGATCCACTTTAACATGCTTATGAAACAGTTGAAAATACCGTGGCTTGGGATAGGTGCATCTTTAAATCAACATCTTTGCTCTTTAGCAACTTAAAGAGGTCCATGACAGTAGATTTACCCAATATAATATGTTTTTAGATTGTAAAAATTTTTATGTTGCAATAAATTTTTAGATTTCATAATTTTTTATGTTGTAGTACATCTTTAGATTTCATAAGATTTTATGTTATAGTTAGGTGCTGTTGAGTTGAATATGACTTATAGTGACTCTGTGGGTCTTTTCTGTCCTATGCTATCCTCATCAACTCCGACACATTGGAGCCAATTGCTGCAGTTACTGTGTCTATCCATCCCATTAAGGATCTTCCTCTCTTTTGCTGACCTTTGCAACCATGACACCCCTTTTCATTGAATAATAATAGCCTCTCCTAGCAACACACCCAAAGTGTTAAAGACAAAGCCTCACCATCTTTGCCTCTAAGAAGCACTCTCACTGTACTTTTTCCAAGATGTATATGTTTGTTCTTTTGATAGTCCAAGAAATATTCAGTATTCTTCTCCAGCATCACAATCCAAAGGCATCAATTCTTCTTCTATCATTGTTATTCATTGTCTAGCTCTCAGATTCAGAGCAAGTGATTGAAAAGTCCATGGTCAGAATCAGGCACAATTTAATCTTCTGACTGACATCATTGCTCTTCAATATTTTGGAGAGATCTTTAACAGCAAACTTGTTTATGCAATATGTCCCCTGATAGAGGACTATAATTTAGGGGCATAGACCCCAAAGATTCCAGTGACCTACAAAAACATGCAAAAATAATGATGGAAGGAGGGAAATCACTAGGAGAGCAGAGGTTAGTAAGTGGTGGGGTGGAGAAGGGCGGAAGGAATAAGAAAGATTCAACGGGGCCTTGAAAAAAGAAGGTGATAATAGTCATGAACCAATAGTAAGAAATTATATAAAATAAACTGTATATGAAGATACAAAACTCAAAGTACCTGAATGAAACACAATGAACATGAAAGATTTTATGCAAACCAATAAAGAAAATGTTTTTAAAAAATGATGGATTTCAGTTTGTCCTAGGAAAACTAGACTGGCTTGACGTTTGGAATCAGTTCATTAATATAATAAATTTTTTTTAAAAATCAGATAATTATTTGAATAAGTGAAAATAATTTGTCAAGGTTCAACATCTAGTCAGGATAATAATTCACAGTAAATGGGAAGATCTCAATTTAGTAATCACATCTATGAAAAATATGTGGGGATGTCTGGTGGAGGGTGCTAACCCAAAGGCCATGCATCTCTAGGGATTCAAATCTACCAGCAGGTCAGAGGAAGAAAGATGACTGTCTCCTGCTGCTGTATTTTACAGTTTTGGAACCCAAGGGAAAGTCTTGATGAATTGACTCTGACTGGACAATATTAAGTATGAAAATAGTGTTACTGTTGTTAGGTGTTGCTGAATTAGTTCTGACTCACTAATCCCTTGCAGAATATAGAATGAAACTTTGTGATTGGATTGCTTACTTTTTTCTTGTTGAGGTGCTGGAGTACTTTATAAATTTTAGATATGAGTCCCTTATCAAATATGGCATTGTGATGTGTGTGCTTTTGTGTTGTGTACCGTAGAGTCAGAAATGAACCATAGCTGACCCTCCAGTGGGTTTTCAGAGGCAGTTAATCACATGGGAGGAGATTGCCCATCTTTTTCCACAGAGCATATAGTGGTCTTGAATCACAGATATGTCATTACCAAATATTTTCCCCCCAGTCTGTGGATTTCCTTTTTACTCTGTTGGAGAAGGTTTTCATATGCATGAAGATTTGATTCTTAGAAGGTCTCATTCTTCTATTTTGTCCTTTCCTGGTGGTAGGTTTTTCATTGTGCTTGGAAGACTGTTCGTATTGTGGATTAGGCTTCAACAGGTTATGAATAGACACTTCACCATAGAAGATATTCAGATGTCAAATAAACACATGAAGAAATGTTCAAAATCCTTAGCTATAAGAGAAATTCAAATGAAAACAACTATGAAATATTATCTCATCCCAGCAACAATAGCAAAGTTCAACGGAGCAGCAAACAACAAATGCTTTTGAGATTGTGGAGAGAACCCTTCTTCACTGCTGGTCAAATTGTACAATGGTTCAACCACTATGGAAGGTAGTTTGGTGCTTTCTCCAAAAAGTGGAAATAGAAATAGCATTTGACCCAGCATTCACACTTCTGGGAAGATTCCCTATAGAAACTAGAACCAGCATTCAAGAAGATGTATTCACAACCATGTTTATTGCTGCTTTTTTCCAACAACAAAGAGATGGAAACAACCCAAGCGTCCAATAACAAAAACTATGGTATACTCACACAATGGAATACTATGCAGCACTGAAAATAATGAACCCTTAAAATATTACACAATATGGGTGACCCTGGAGGACATTAGGCTGAATGAAATGTCTCAGTCTCAAAAGGACAAATACTGCATCACACCACTGTTTTGAAGCAAGACTGACTGACATGGGCAGGGGTGGTTGAGAGGAGAATAGGAAAAGAGCGGATAGATAATAAACACTATATTGGAACACATGAGGAAGAAAACTGTTTGAAAGGAATATATGTAAGATGGTCCAGAATAAGTGGTATCTTAGAAAGATGACTAGAGGAGGGAAAAGGGATAAGGGAGAGGGAGGGAATTGTGTAATAATAAATGAATTTTTTTAAAAAGTGAACTTGGGGAGGAGGAATGGAGTGGGGGGAGGAAAAAGTGCAACAACGACTGAATGAAAAGCCAACTTTTTTGTAAACTTTTGTTAAAATCATAATAAAAAGGTAGGGGAAATACAAAACAAATAAATATAGAACAGAACTGCCTACTCTATATTCTCTTCCAGTTGTTACTATGTTTGAGCACTTTATTGTAGTCATTGTAGCAATAGTTTTATTGTCTTCCTCTTTTTGTGTTGATCTTCCACTTCATTAAGTGTTCTAAAATTCCTGTTCTTTGCAATATTATCAATAATTTATTATGATATATGAAATTTATTATTTAAGTCAGAATTCTGTCTTATCGCCATATCTTTTCAATCTATATGAAGAACAGATTTTCCAGGACGTTGGGCTCTATGAGCAGAAAAATGGTATCAGGATTGGAGGAAGACTCAACAACAATATGCGTTACAATCCTGCTTGCTTAAACTGAGGAGGACCTGACACACTTGTTGCAGAAGATCAAGGACTTCAGCCTTAAATGTGAATTGAAACTCAACATCAAGAAAACAAACTAGGTCGGTAGGCAGCATCATGATAGATGGTGAAGAGATTCAGATTGTTGACAGCTTTAGTTTGCTTGTCTCCGCAATTAACACTCTTGGTACCAGCAGCCAGGAAATTAAAAGGTGAATTGCATTGGAAAAGTCTACTGTCAGAGATCTCTCCAAAGTAATGAAGATCAATGATGACAATCTGGTGACTAAGGTGCACCTGATATAGGCCATGGTCTTTGAAATTACTTGCTATGCATCAGAGAGCTGGACAATGACTAGGGATGATAGAATAAGAATTGATGCCTTTGAGCTGTGGTACTGGAGAAGAGTATTGACTATACCATGGACTGCTAGGAGAACAAACAGATTGGTCCTAGAGAGGATAAGACCAGGCTGCTCCTTGGAGGCAAGGATTCCGAAGTTTCATCTGACATACTTTGGACATGTTTCAAGGAAGGACCAGTCCTTGGGGAGGGATATAATGCTTGGGAAGCTGGAGGGACAGCACAAGAGAGGAAGACCCTCGATGAAATGGATTAATTCAGTGATTGTACTAATAGGGGTAGGTGAGTCAGAAACAATAAGGCTGTAACAGGATAAAGAAGGGTTTAGGTCTGGTGCACAGAGCATCAGTATGAGTTGCTAGCAACTCAATGGCACATAACAACAACAATAAACATGAAATGCACAGAAATAAAAACATACACAAAGGAAAAAATATTTGGGAATGGCATTATGCCAGTGGGAAAAGGATCAATTCAATAAACAATTCTTGATAAAAATTGTCTTTGAAGGAAAAAAATTATCTCTTTGTTTTCAAATTTGAAGTTTAATTTTAATTGAACTGAAAATGTAACATGATAAATGATAGAACTTTTAGAAAAAAGATATATAATTCTCTAAAAGAAAAAAAGGCACAAAAAAGGAAATTATTTATATATTAGAATATATAATTGCTGTAATCTCCAGCTTGAAAATACAAACTGATTTTTAAAAATAAGAATTGGACAAGATATTTACAATATACAAGGAATATAGAATTACAGTGAGGACAAAGCAAAGTTTCCCTAGAAATCACAAAGAAAAAGAAAAGCAATACAACAAATATTAAGTATAAAAATGTACAGAGAAGGGACTGGAATGGCCAACATGAATGTTAAAAAATGTTCATCGTTACTAGGAATTAAACACATTTTCATCCACCAGACTTGTAAAAATTAACAATCTGGCAAAACCAAGTGTTATTGAGGATGTGGAACAGGAGAAATGTCATCTGGGTGTAACCTGATAAGGTCATGCTAGAGAGAATTTGGCAATACTTAGAAAGTTGAAAATGTTTATATCCTACGATCCAGCAAATTCTTTCTAAAGAGGCACTAGAGCATGCACATAAAAGGACATGTTTAAGAATCATAACAAAATTGGATCCACATCACATATCCACATCCACTTCACATCCAGTCTTTAGAATAAATGTAAAAATAGATGAATGTGTAAATTAACTAATACAAAGAGAACACTATTGCAATTTGGAAAACACTACAATGAAATGGCACATGTCAGGGGAGATAAATCTCTCAACCCTAATGAGAAAACAAAACAGGTGGAGGATTGCATAGCAGTAAGATATCATTTAAATTCATTATAAGCAACATGCAAAACATTACCATATATGGTTGAAATATTATATATACATATATATCCATTGCCATCAATTTAATTTAGACTCACAGTGTCTTATAGGACACAGCAACTATCCAAAGGTTTTCTAAGGCTGTGACTATTTATGGAAGAAGACTGCTGTATCTTTTTCTTGCATAGAAGCTGGTGGATGGAATCAACTGGCCTTTTATTTAGTTGTTGTTACATGCTGTCGAGTCATGTATAACTCAGAATGATTCTTATAAACAGCACAACCTTGTTCTATCCTGTGCTAACCTCACCATCTCTGACACATCCAAGCCCATTGCTGTAGTCACTGTCAATTTACCTGGTTGAGGGTCTTCCTCTTCTTTGCCATCCCTCTATCTTTCCAAGAATGAGGTCCTCCAAGGAACAGTCTTTCCTAAAAACATGCCCAAAGTATGTAAGACGAAGCTTCATGATTCTTACTCCAAGGAGCACTCCGGCTGTACCTTCTCCAAGACAGAGATATTTCTTCATTGGACAGTCCATGGGATAGTCAGTACTCTTCTCCTACACCAAAAGTCAAAGAAATCAAGTCAATAAAACGGAAAACTCTTCAATCAGTAGTTCATTTTTTTTAAAAAAAAACCTTTATACCAAAAGGTTTCATAAAAAGATACATACAGGAAAGACTTAAAAAAGGATACATTTCTAACATTTAATTCAGGTTAATAGCTCTAAGAGAGCTCTGTTAGCGTAGCCTAGAGGGAATTTCATTGTGTACACAAAAGCCACCCCTCTTATGTGTGACTTCTTTCAGCAGTAGCTTAGTTAGAGAAAGATAGACAATCTCTTCCTATATGGTTTATAGCCTCTGAAACTCAAAGGAGCTACAGGTCAGTTCTGATCTGGGGTCATTGAATAAGCAAGTAGTTTATCAGAATGTTTTTCCTAGAGGAAAAGAAAATTTTATTAAGGAGACACGCAAAGTGTGTTAATAATTTTACTGGAAAGTGAGTCCATGGATATTCTTGGACAATTCTTTGTCCTTTTTGAATGTTTCGAATATTTAAAATTAAATAACTATACCACTTAATATTTTCATTTCACTCTCTATATGTTTAATATAGGATGACAAAAGAATAATTTGTGCCTTTGAATTGTGGTGCTGGAGAAGAGCACTAAATATTCCATGGACTGCTAAAAGGACAAACAGATAAGTCTTAGAAAAGGTGCAGTCATAATATTCCTTGGAGGAAAGGACGGTGAAACTTCATATCACATACTTTGGGTGTGTTGTCAGGAGAGGATATTCCTTGAAAAGGAACATTATACTAGGAAAGATAGAGGGTCAAAGACAAAGAAAAAAAAACACATTCAAGATGGACTGACATGGTAACAGCAGCAATGGGTTTAAGTGGAAAGGGTTAAACCGGGTGATTCCTTGGAGGCAAAGATTCTGAGGCTCCGTCTAACATACTTTGGACATGTTGTGAGGAGGGACCAGTCCCTGGAGAGGGATATCATGCTTGGGAGGGTGGAGGGACAGCGCAGGAGAGGAAGGCCCTCTATGAGGTGGATTGATTCAGTGACTGGGATAATTGGGATGGGAGTGTCAGAGACAGTGTGATTGGCAAAGGACAGAGCAGAGTTTAGGGCTGTTGTACATAGGGTCACTATGAGTCGCAAGCGACTCGACGGCACATAACAACAACAACAACATGATTTAGTTCTTTATATGTCTCCAGATTTGAAAACTCAAGAAAATAATCATCAGGTGGAAAAATTTAGATAAACTGTAGCCAAAAATCATTAGCCTAATATGAGTCAAAGGAGCTGTGGTGATATAGTCACCAGAATTGACTTGATGGCTGTGAGAGACAGAAAAAGAGAAAGGTTGAGTCAAAATTCTGATATGTAAATTCTTATGACTGCTTGACTATAGTGTTACTAAGAGCAGAACTACCAATCACTATATGGCTACAAATATTATGTGATATAAAGTACATGGGACAACTTAGGAAATATTTATTCAAGAACTTTTTTAAATTATGAAATTAATAAAATATTAAGGCCTGTTCTCTAATACATTAGCAATATTAAGGATAGGAAACCAAAATGTTTTAAAACAGTGCTGCCAACATAGGGTAGGTGTGTCTGACCTCTACTAACTCCACAAGGAGGCAAAATAAGCATTATCAACAGCACACAACTGATTCCTATGAGGTCAGAAGTACCCCTTATACTTCACAACTTGTTGTTAAGTGCTGTCAAGTCATAGGCAACACATAGTGACCCAATGAACGAAAGACCTGGACACTTGTATAACTTTTTTCTTTTCTCCAGGGTCACAGAGTTTCTGGAGACATGTTATTTCAAAAGTGGATTCCACTCCTGCTTCCAATCTTGCTTTATTAGGGCAGCTCCACCAAACACTGTCCACCATGGGTAACCAGTCTCACATTTCACACATCAGTGTCACAGTGTTCAGTTTCACAGCAACCATGAACTAACTCTGTACAGCAAGTGGACAGACAAGGGCTATACGACCTAGAAAAATGTTTGACCAAAACCAATTAAAAACATGCATGAGGACCGCAGATTAGTCACCTACCTTTGGCTTGGTAGCATCACTTTCTGTCTAGAAGGCCAATTGATCTCTTTCTATGCTATTGTTAAGTGTCACCAAGTCATAGGCAATTCATAGTGACCATATGAACAAAAGACCTGTATACTTGTATAACCTTCATCCTTTCTCCAGGTTCATTGAGTTTTTGGAGGCAAGCTATTTCAGAAGTGGATGCCACTCTACATCTATCAATTCTACTATCAACCATTAATCTTGGGCCTCTTGCTGCTCTACTTCTGGGTCAGCCAAATTATTGCAATGGTCATACACAACTCATAGACCATACATATAATTATGAAGTTTTTTAGAGCAGTTGCTGTTGTTGTTAAGTGCCATCGTGTTGATTAGGATTCATAGCTATCTTATGAACAGCCAACCTGAAGCTGCCATATCCTGTGTCATCCTCCCCATCTCTGACACACTAAAGTCTATTGATGAAGTCACCATATCAATACATCTTGTTGGGGATTTTTCTCTGCTTCACTGGCCTTCCATCTTTTCAAGCATTATGACCCTTTCCAAGGAATAGCCTCATTTTGCTGTATGTCCAAACTATGAAAGATGGAGCTTAGAGGAGAGGCAGGTTATAATTCAGATAAGGAACAATTAAAATAAAATACTTCAGTCAAATTTGATACCATTTTGCCTCTTATGGTCTTGTGGTTTGGGGCCTTATCCTCATGTGTCTGATCCACATTGAGCTGATTTTTGTGTATGGTGTGAGATGTGGAACCTGCTTCAGCTTTCTGCAGGTAGAAGTCCAATTTTACCAGCACCATTTATTGAAGAGGTTGTCATTTCCCTATCTGATAGGTTTTAATTCCTAGTTGAATAACAGTAACTGTATATAGATGCATTAATTTCTGAGTTCTCAATTCTATTCCATTGGTCTATGTGTCTATGACTGACCAAGTTCCAGGCAGGCTGTTTTGGTTTATTACAGTTGTGTAGTAAGTATTGAGATCAGGAGTGCTACGCCTCCTATTTCATTTTTTATTTTCAAAATGCTTTGCTTAGGTGAGAAAACAGCCAGAAATGCACAACAAGGAGAAGACAACATCAATGAATGAGATCTTCTAAAGATTAAGTTCCTTTTTGCAATAAAAGCTTTTTCCAATAGTGTGAAAAGAAAACCTACTGTCTGGGGCGGGTGGGGGGAAATATGCCCAAAAAACATCTCAAATATGAGTGTCATAACTAAAGTTTAAAGAATACTACAGGGCTATCTGAAGAAAAAGACTGATAATCCAATTACAAAATGGGAAAAAGACATGGAAAGAATTTTTCCATAAGAAGATATTTTGATGGCCAACTGACGCATGAAGAAAAAAATCACTAACAAAAAGAGAGATGCAAATAAACCACAATGAGATACCATCCAACCCCAGTAGCAGTGGCAAGGTTGAACAGTACAGTAAACAGTAAATGATAGATGGAATGTGGAGATATTGAAACTCTCATACTCTGTTGATGAGATTGTAATCAGAAGACAGTTTGGCATTTCCTCAAAAAGCAGAACATACAAATCCATAATACCCAGCTATTCTACTGCTAAGAATATAACCTGAGGAAAGTAGAACTGAGACACAAACAGAAATTTTTGCACAGGTTCTCATAGCAGAAGAGCTGAAAAACAAATTTAAGCCTCATGTCATAATGTTGTAAGATGCTATGGGCAATATATTGAATGACCTAGAAAGCATCAAAAGAAGATGAATAAAATACACAGAGTCACTGTATCAGAAAGAATTGATTAACACTGAAAAATTTCATGAAGTGCCATATGAATAGGAGCCAATTGTAATGAAAGAGAAAATGCATTGAAGGTATTGGAAAAAAATAAGGCCCCAGGAATCGATGGAATACCAATTGACTTGTTTCAATTAACAGATGCAACCTTAGATGCACTCACCAGTTTATGCCAGGGAATTTGGAGGACGGCTTTTTGGCAAATGGACTGGAGGAGGTCCACATTTGTTCCTACTCCCAAGAAGGGTGATCCAACTGATTGTGGAAATTATAGAACAATATAATTGATATCACATGCAAGCAAAATACTGCTGAAGATCATTCAAAACTGGTTGGAACAGTACATAGATATGGAATTGCCAGAAGTTCAAGCAGGATTTAGAAGAGGTTGTGGCACCAGCAGATGGATCCTGGCTGAGAGTAAGGAATACCAGAATGTCTATTTGTGATATATTTATTGTGAAAAAGGTGTGTGACTGTGTGGATCATGACAAGTTGTGGCTGACATTGAAAAGAGTGGGAATCCCAGAGCACTTGATTGTGTTCATGAAGAACCTATACCTGGATCAGGAGGCTGTTGTGCAAATGGACCAGGGGAGCACTGCATGGTTTGGAATAGAGAAAGGAGTGCATCAGGGTTGTATTTTATCTCAATACCTGTTCAATCTATATGCTGAGCAAATTATCAGAGAAACTGGACTCTATCAAGAGGAATGTGGCATCAGAGTTGGAGGGAGACTCATCAACAACTTGTGTTATGCAGAGAACACTACTTGCTGAAAATGAGGAAGACTTGAAGTACTTGTTGCAAAAGATCAAGGAATGTAGCCTTCAGTAAGGATTGCATCTCAATATTAAGAAAACAAAGATTCTTACCATTGAATCAATAAACAGCATGATGATAGATGGAGTGGATATTGAAACTGTCAACATATTCATCTTGCTTGGATCCATGATTAACACCCTTGGTACGAGCAGTCAGGAAATAAGGAAATGCCTTGCAATGGGACAATCTGCAATGGGACCTTTCTGAATTATTGAAAAGTGGTGATGTCAGTTTGAGGACTAAGAAGCATCTGATTCAGGCCATAGTCTTAACATTTACTACCTATGCATCCAGACCTGCAAAGGATAACATAAAAATAATTGACACCTTTGAGCTGTGATGTTGGAGAACTGCACTGAACATCTCATGGATGGCTAAGAGAACAAATAGATATGTCCAGAAGAGGATGCATCCAAAGTGCTCATGGAGGAAAGAATGATGAAGTTTCATTGTGAGACGATTACTTTGGACATATTGCTAGGAGGTACTATTTCTTGACATGATGTTGGGAAGGGTGGAGGGTTAGAAAAGGAGAGGAAGACCCTGAACCAGGTGGACTGAGAAGGTGACTGCTGCAATGGACTCTTGTATGTCAGAAAGTGTTAGGATGGCACAAGACAGGACTAAGTTCAGATTTTTTATTCATAGAGTCACTATGAATTGTATTTAACTCAATAGCACCTAATAACAATCCACAGCAGTGTTATTTGCAATAGCAAGAAAATGGAAACAGCACAAATGCCCATCAACAAATGACTAGACTGAGAAATTCTAGTGTGTTCACACGATAGAATACTATAAAACACACAGGCGCAATGATTTTGAAAAAATATAACATGGTTGGAGAATATTATGCTGAATGGAAAAAAAGTGTGAAACACAATGTATATGAATTAAATACAATGTAAGAATTCTGTATGCAAATAAATATAAAATAAATAAAGAAGGGGAAAATGCTTTAGTCAAGACAGCTTCTGCAGTGCGATCACAGGCCCTGAGGCTGTAATTTTCCTGGCTTTGGTCCAGGATTACACAGCTCTTTCAGTGTTGCCAATTCTGGCTTTTACCTTCAAACCTTCAGTCAGTTTGAGTGAAGATATTATGCTCTGCTCTTTGGCATGGTAGTTCCATTAAAATTTGTTCCACATCAGTCTCTGTTTCTCCATCACCTAAGCTATTACTGCTGCTGTGATTTCTTGATCTTGGTAGGTATCCCTATTGTGCAAGAATTTCTGATTCCAAAGGGAATTTTGCATACTCTGCTTCTTATTTCTTGATGGTAACAAGATTCCCTTTCTCTACCTCCAAATTTGCAGTATTTAAGACTGATGGGATGATAAAGCAGACCAATTCCCTTGTTAGTAATCCATACACTTTGTTGGCATATTTTCACCTATTCTTATTAGTGTAGTACTAGTGAAGAATACTTAATGATATCTTTAAATTATGAGTCAGAGGAAAGTATTGAAAAGCCCAGATGGACTGCCACAGAACGAATAACTCTGTTTTGGAAAATTCAACCAGGGTACTCTTTTGAGGCAAGGAAGATAAAACTTTGGGCATGCTTTCAGGAGGGGCCAGTTCTTAAAAAAAAAAAAAAGACATTGTATAGGGGAAATTAGATGGTCGTCTAAAAAGAGGAAGATTATCAATGAGATGTAATGATACAGAAAACATAAAAATGAGCCTGAACATAATGAAGATAGGTGAAGATAGCACAGGATAGGGCAATGTTCTGATTTGTTGTTCATAGATTCAGAAGGAGTTGATGACATCTAAAAACAATAACCCAGCCATGTGATAAATGTCAAAGTCAATGGCTAAGAAAGTAATCTTGAGCAATTATTCTCCACAAATGACATCACAAAATAGACAAGGAAAAGACAAATTTAGTAGAAACTTCTAAAGAGACCAATAGTGATTTTGGAATAGGGAGATTGTATAAGCAAGAGTAAATGAAGACAAAGATGATTAGGCAAGGATTTTTATTCAAAAATCAACTATGAGAACAAGATTGCCTTGGTAATAAAGATAACTTATTCATCTAAATATTATAGCTTTGTTGGATAATCTGTATTCCTAAGAATTGAAATGAAAGAATGGTAAGGCTTTGTGTAAAAAAGGGCAATTCACTGAATAAGACAAGAATCAATGTATTGAGCTAAAAAGTGGGAAAAGTGACAAATGTGAAAGTAGAGTCCCAACAGGAAATACAGGTTGATTTTGATTAAGTTAATTAAAAACATGTTACTCTAGAAGGGTTGGTAATTCTACATTTAATAAATCTATTAATTTTCTTCTCATATCCTATGAGAATACATTTATATGAAGAAAAACTTAAAATCACTTAGAAATCTGTGGTACTCTCAACATGAGTTTTCCATTACATATTTCCTGAAATTTCACTTACTTGTTGTCATAGATAGCAGTGCCTTGTCACAAAAAAGAAAGAACAGAGACAAGTCATTTGCAACACACTCTGGCTTTTCCATTGACTATTGAGAACTATCACTAAAGAAAACAAACTTGACATTCAATGAAGTTCATGATTGTTCTTCAATATGTGCTTCGTAAGACATGATCTCAGCTAACTTAAGCTTTCTTCTGAAATGTCTTTCCAAAGCAAAAGACAGTTTAGTTAATTTTTAACACATCTGGAGTAATTTATTTATTTATTTAAAAGTACCTGGAGGCTCTAGTTTCACACTTAAAGCTAAAATAGGGTTGTGGTGTGTTTGGTGCTTTTTTTTTTCCCTTTTCTTTTTTTTTATGCTAAGTATATATGTAACAAAAAATCAGACTAGAATTGTCAGACTAAAAGTTCTTTCAGATTACAATATCACAGTTGTTGTTGTTGTGTGTACCATAGAGTCAGAACCAACCCATAGCTGACCCTCAGGTGGTTTTTCAGAGGCAGTTAATTGCATGCAAAGAGACTTCCCATCCTCCTGGTAGAAGCTGGTGGTCTTGAACTGTGTACCTTTGGGATTGCAGCACAGCTTCTTGTCACTAGTCCACCAGAGCTCCCTCAAATATCATGGTGTCACAGAAAATATTTAGACTTAATAATTTGGAGATTTGTTTGTCATATATTTTTTTACATAAATGTGGAATGACTTCTTAATCTTTAAAAGTACCAGTGAGGGAGTTTTTCTTTTGATTTTCAAGGAGAGAAGCAAATGGGGGGGCAGGGCGGGCGGGGGTTGTGCGGGGAGAAGGGTGCAACAATGAATGAATGGAATCCCAAAATCTCTGTAGATGTTCATTGAAATGAAAAATAAACAACCTAAATTTTAAAAAAAGTATTTGTCAATAGCTGAAAAATAATTTTGAAAGTAAAAATGAATAGAAGGCCCCCATTTAGAAGGTCCTCTTTCTCTGATGGCTTAGTAGTAAGGAAGTGAACTGCCAACCCAAAGAAGCTTAGTTTAAATCTATCTGATGCTCTATAAAAAGATATACACTATCCTCCTGTGTGATTTATGACCTCTAAAAACCATCTGGAGGGTCAGCTATGAGTGGGTTCCAACTCAACAATTATGGCATTAGGACTTTTGAAATGGTTTTTCTAGTCATGGCCTTAGCTCTCTCTGGGGTCATGGTCTCCAGCTACCTCGATTTACAGATTCATGATTCATCACTGATCAATATCTTCCAAATCATCAATAACTATGAGACCAACATAAGATGGAGAACTGGCCAGATTGTGGAGAGACTGTGGCAAGACATAGTTTGACAGAGCCCTGGAGACAGAGCCAGAAGAGTTAACTTGAGATTGCTATGAGAAAGGTTTGCTGGATGAATGATGAAACTAGAGGTTTATTTGTATTGCTGGACTAAATCTGGACTTTCACTATGTGATATATTTTACCTTCTCCTGCCACTCCGAAGCTATTTTGTTAATAAATAACATATATTTTTAATGGACATCAGAGTTTGTGATTAGTAGAAATAGGTGCAGCAGCACGAGGGACTATGTTTTACCACAGATTTAAACTAGATGTTTTATATACTAGCTGTTATTGATGGGGACAATTCTTTGCAGAGTTAATTGTGGTCAGACTTGACCTTCTTCATATTGTATTTACTGCTTTTATGACTATACACAACAACAAAAATAACATGGTGTTGGGCTAGTGGTTTAAACTTTCAAATGTAATGGATTTATCTGTTTAATGAAGATACATTAAAGTAACAATGATACAAATTATTATGTAACAGAACCAAAATAAATAATTTTCCTCTTTCTAAGTTACTGTTAACTTAGGGATCTTTCAAAAATCCTGAAGGGCAATGATGTCAGTTTGAATACTAAGGTGTGCCTGATTCAAGCCATGATCTTTCCAATCACCTGCTATGCATCTGTGAGCTGAGCAATAAATAGAGATGATAGAATAATTTATATCTTTGA
Source organism: Elephantulus edwardii (assembly GCF_000299155.1). Lineage (NCBI taxonomy): Eukaryota > Metazoa > Chordata > Mammalia > Macroscelidea > Macroscelididae > Elephantulus > Elephantulus edwardii. Next base: position 1,379,862 of record NW_006399949.1, read on the forward strand.
ATTGTAGTATTGGAGAAGAGTACTGAATATTCCATGGGGTGCCAAAAAAGCAAACAGGTTCTTGAAGAAAGTGCAATCAGAGTGCTCTTTAGAGACAAGGATGGCAAAGCTTCATTGTACATACTTTGAGTATGTTGTTAGGAGATGCTGTTCCTTAAAGAGGAACATCATAGTTGGAAAAGTGGAGAGTCAGTTAAAGAGAGGAAATCCTCAGTGAGATTAAATGACACAGTGACTTCAGTTTAAATGTGTGTCAGGGATGATACAATGTAATTCAGGGTTTAGATCTGTTTTCCATATGGTTACTACGAGGCATAGATGGCTAGAAGGTACCCAACAACAACAACTACTATAACAATAAGAAGTTATATTTGGATTCTGATTATACTAGTCACACAATACAGAAAGGAAACTTCTTATTATTGAGTGTTGTCCAGTCTGCTTAATTAATAATAAACACATGTACAACAGAAGGAAATTATGCAGATCCTATGCCATTCTTACAATCTTTGCCATGTTTATGTCCTTTGTTCTAGTTACTGTGCCAGTCTATTTCACTGAAATTGCTCCTCCTTTCCTTGACCCTCTGCCTTTGCAAGCATGATATTCATCTCTAGGGACCGACCTCTCCTGAGGTCATAACCAAAGTGTGTGAGACAAAGTGTCACCAATTTGGCCTCCTTTGAGCACTCTGGTTACACACTCTCTAACACAGATTTATTTTCTCTTTTTCAAGAACAGCACAATTCAAAAGCATCCATTCTCACCTGCATTCACAATAGTATGGTACAGAAATTATTTTGGGCAAGAACTGGATATCATAATTTTACAGAGTCAAACATGTTCATTAAAAATAAATTTGCCCAACTGATATATTTTTTAGTGAGATAATAATAAATATATTATTTCCAGATCATATAGCAGACTGATATCACTGATCAGTGAACTGAATTTAGAAAGTAGTGAGTTTCTAATTTCTGAAGTAAATCGAATCTCCCCACTGTAAAATGGTCATTAATCTAACCAGTTAAGATGGAATCCTTGGACACTTGATAGAGTGTGGCTGGCTGCCAAGGGAAGATGGTTTCTAGCTCTTTACTCATCAGCACTGTTAAGGACAATCCCAAACACTAGAGGTGGTGGGTACAGGTTGGAAAGATCCCCACCAAGCTATGTGTGAGAACTTAGTGGGCACATGAAAACTGAGAGGGTGGCTAGAACATGTAAGGCCATGTTCCTTCAGCCTCACACCAGATAGATAGAGTGCAGCTGCCTGCCTGGGTAGAGTGGTCTCTGGCTCCTGTGTTCATCAGCACTACCAAAAACAATTCCAAACTTTAGAAAAGGTGGCCATCAGTCAGGTGTTGCACTGCAGTCCAAAGAGAAGTTGAAAGACCTTAGGAAAAGGGAGCTTCCAATCTCACAAGCCTAGATAAGACTCCTGGCATAATGAGTTGCCCTTCCCCATAAAGAGAACACTATAAGTCTGCAACTAATAGATAACAATTTAATAAATACAAAAGAAACGGTCTGATACATAGCAAAGAAAATTTCACATAATGTTGAGAAAGCAGCAGGCAGCTTCAAACATTGTGAAAAATCAAAATAAGCTTTCTAAAAAAACAGAGTATGCAGATCTAGCGAATACCCTAGAGAAGGAGAGGCAGAAGAAATATAGTGACTCAGATCATAGAAGGTACAAATAATGAAAGAATGGAAACCATAAATAAAATTAATACCCCAGAGACAGGGAACCAGAAGAAATACATTGAATTGGAGTTATTAGAAAAGCTATGGAAGAAGGTACAAACTATGTAAGAAAAATGGAATCTGTAAATAAAATAAATATACTAGAGAAAGGAAGCCAGAAGAAATATATCAATGTGGAAGAACATGAACAACTACTGAAGAAATTGCAAAAGATGGAAGAAAGAATTGATACTATGGGGAGAAGGGGGGTGTGGAAGAAATTTAAAAATCAGAAGATTAAGTGAGTACAGTCAACACAGTACTGGAATTAACAGATATGCGTGAAGATGCAATCCTAAATATCAAGACCAAAATGACAGAGGTTTCCAACATGTTGAGGAATAAATAAACAGAAGAAATGGAAAAGAGAGGCAGTGAGCTAGAAGACAAGAACCTCAATGGGAAGACAAAAGAAGAGGAAATAGAGAGGAGACAGAAGAAAAATTAAGAAAACATTAGGTTGAAGAAAAACAATTGCCAGCCAAGGATCCTGTACCCAGCAAAGCTGTCCATCAAATATGAAGGAAAAAATTAGGTTATTTGCAGAAAAACAGGAACTAAAGGAATTTGTGAAAACAAGACCAAGTCTACAAGGATTTCCAAGGAAGTCTTTCACACAGAGACACCAAAGTAAAGTGAATGGGCCATAGTAACAAAAAACAACAGAAAAGCAAATCCAGTAAAATGTCAGCAATAAGTTCTGATATGTCAATAATCTTACTTAATATAAATGGATTAAATATACCAATTAAAAGAAAAAGAGTAGCAGAGTGATAAAAAGAGCAAAGGTCATTAATGTTACCTACAAGAGATAAATCTAAGAAGTGAGGAGAAAGATAGACTGGAAAATTTAAAAAAAAATGGAAAAAATATATCAAGCTAGTGTCACTCCCAAAAAAGCAGGAGTGACAACACTAATCTCTGATAAAAAAGATTTCAAAATGAAAACCACCATTAAAGTTAAGGAAAGGCACTGTATAATAATTAAAGGAGCAATAGCTCAAGAAGACATAACCTGGGTCAAAGTCTACACACCAAATGATGTGCCTGCAAAATATATAAAACATTGGTTAACAGACTTGAAGAAAGAAATAGCACCACAATAGTGTTAGGTGACTAACACACCACTCTCACTAAAGGTAGGTCAATTCAAAAGAAACTTAATAAAGATGTAGAAAATCTAAATGATACAGTTCACCAACTGAAACTTGTGGAAATATTCAGGGTACTGCACTCAACCAAAAATGAATTTACTTTCTTTTCAAATGCGCATGATGCATCCTTCAGAACTGACCAAATATTATGACACAAAGCAAACCTCAACAAATTAAAAAACATTGAAACAATATAAAGTATCTTCTTAGCCTACAATGCCATTAAATTTGGAACTGATGACAAGAGGGTAAAGTTTACTACACTACCTGCGTAGAACTAGATAATATTCTGATACAATATGATTTGCTTATGTTGTTATTATGTGCTGTTGAGTCACCTGCAACTCATAGTGACCCTGCGTACAACAGCCCTAATCCCTGCTCTATCCCTTGCCAATCTTATTGTCTCCCATAAGCCAATCCCCATTAACCCAGTGACTGAATAAATCCTCATCGATGGTCTTCCTTTCCTGCACTGTCCTTCCACCCTCCCCAGCATGACGTCCCTCTCCAAGGACTGATCCCGCCTTGCAACATGTCCAAATTATGTCAGATGAAGCTTCAGAATCCTTGCCTCCAAGGAACAGCCTGGCTTCACCCTCTCTAGGACAAACTGTATGATTTGGTTATAGAAGAAATTTTTAAAAAGTTGCTCAAACAAATGATAATGAATACATGCCAAAACCTTTGGGATTTTACAAAGTCAAACATACTTATGCAGCCTTAAAATGCAGTTCATAGCAACAGACAAACACATAAAAAAAGAGAGAAAGAAGTAAAATAAATGACCTACCTCAACAACTCCATCAACTAGAAAAAGAGCAGCAATGTAACTCTACAATATTTAGAGGAAAGGAAGTTATAAGGATAAGAGATAAAAACAATGAGATAGAAAACAGGGGAAAAAGTGAAATAATCAACAAGACCAGGAGCCAGTTATTTAAAAGGGTTATCAAAATAGACAAAACATTGATGAACTTAATAAAAGAAAGAGAAGACACAAAAAACTCATATAAGAAATGATGGAGATAACTTCAGAATGGAACAAAATGAAATCAAATTGAGAATACCAGAATATTATGAAAAGCTATACTCTGATAAATTTGAAAACCTAGAGGAAAGGATAAATTCCTTGAAAATACTCAGATTGATACAGAAATCTGTAGAACATCTTAATAGACTCATCACAAAAGAAGAAATTGAGCAGATCATAAAAAGATTCCCCCACACAAAAGGTCCTGGTCCAGCTTTACAGATGAATGCTACCGAATATTTAGAGAAGATCTATTACCAATTCTACTTAAATTATTTCAAAAAAATAGAAGAAGGATCACTCCCAGAGTCATCCTGTGATAACCCTCATGCAAAAACCAGGCAATGACATTACCCCCCCTAAAAAAAAAGAAAAAGAAAACTATAGACGAATATACCTCATGAATGCAGATGCGAAAATTTTTAACAAAATCCTTCCAATAGAATCCAACAGTATATATGTGAGAAGTATATACACAACACCAAGTGCTAATATAATTATCAATGGAGAAAGATTAAAGGCATTTCTCTTGTGAATACAGAGCAAGCAGGGACGTCTACTTTCACCAGCCTCTTCAGTATTGTATTGGAAGTACTAGCTTGGGCAATATGACAAGAAAAGAAAATAAGAGGTATCCACCAGGTTGCTCTTTGGAGCCAAGGATTTTGAAGCTCCATCTCACATACTGTGGGCATGAGACCAGAAGGGACCAGTCCCTTCAGAAAGACTTCATGCCTGGAAGGGGTGAGGGAGAGCACAGGGGAGGAAGAATCCAAATAAGATGTATTGACAGAGTAACTGGAGTTATGGGGATAGATGAGTCAGAGACAGAAAGACTGATTCAGGATAGAGCAGAGTGCAGAGGTATTATACATAGGATCACTATGGGTTGCAGATCACTTAATGGTACATAACAAAAGCAACAACAACAAATTTTCAAAGTGTTAAAACTGTTGCTATATGCAGATGATATGACAGTGTACACAGAAATCCCAAGGAGTCAACCAAAAAACTGTAAGACCTAGTAGACCAATTTAGTAGAGTAGCAAGATATAAGATCAATCAATATCCAAATATCAGTGAGATTCCCATAGGGTAACAAAAGAAATTCAGAAAGCAATACTATATACAATGGCCAACTACATATTGATATACTTGAGAATGAACCTACCTAGAGACACAAAAAAACTTTAGAAAGAAAACTATAAAACACTATTACAAGAAACAAGAGGTGAGCTAAATAAACGTGAAAATGTTGCATTTAAGAGTTTGTTGTTGTTACATACTGTCAAGTCACCTGCGACTCACGGGTACAACAGCCCTAAATCCTTCTTTACCCTGTGCCAATCTTACTGTCTCTTACACACCTAACTCCATTAACCCAGTCACTGAATCAATCCGTCTCATCAAGGGTCTTTCTCTCACTGTCCCTCCACCCTCCCAAGGACTTGTCCCTCCTTGCAACATGTACAAATCATGTCAGATGGGGCTTCCGAATGTTTGCTTATAAGAAATAGCCTGGTCTCACACTCTTTAGAATGAACTTGTTTGTTCTCCTAGGAGTCCATGGTATATTTAATACTCTTTTTCTAGCACCACAGCTCAAAGGCATCAATTTTCCTTCTATCATGCCTAGTGCAGGTTTCTGGTGCATAGCAAGTAATTGCAAAGACTATGACCTGGAATAGGGGCACCTTACTGTCCAGACTGATATCTTTGCTCTCCAGTATTTTGAAGAAGTCTCTGACAGCAGCCTTTCCCCAATGTAATTCCTTTTTTAATTTCCTGGCTGCTGGTGCCAAGAGCATTGACTATGCAACCAAGCAAATGAAACCTGTTAACACTATCAATCTATTCACCATCTATCATGATGTTGTCAGTCAGCCCAGTGGTAAGAATCTTTGTTTTCTGATGTTGAGCTTTAATCCATATTGAAGACTCTTGTTGTTGTTGTTATGTTCTGTTGAGTCACTTCTGACTCATAGTGACCCAATGTACAACAGCCCTAAAGCCTGCTCTATCTTTTGTCAACCTTACTGTCTCTGACACACCTATCCCCATGACCCCAGTGACAGAATCAATCCATCTCCTCAAGGATCTTCCTCTCCTGTGCTGTCCCTCCTCCCTCCAAAGCATGACATCCCTCTCCAAGGACTGATCCTGCTTTGCAACATGTTCAAAGTATGTAGGACAAAGCTTCAGAATCCTTGCCTCTAAGGACCAGCGTGGCTTCACCCTCTCCTGGAAAAACTTGTTTGTTCTCCTAGCAGTCCATGGTATATTAAAGACTTCTCAAGCACCAAAGCTCAAAGGCATCAATTTTCCTTCTATCATACCTAGTCATTGTCCAGGTTTCTGGTGCATAGCAAGTAATTGCAAAGGCCATGGCCTGGATCAAGTGTGCCTTAATCTCCAGACTGACATCGTTGCTCCTCAATACCTTGGAGAGGTCTCAGACAGCAGACCTTTCCAGTGCAATTTGTCTTTTAAATTCCTGGCTGCTTGTACCAAGAGTGTTGATTGTAGAGCCAAGCAAACTGAAGCTGTAGACAATCTCAATCCCTTCACCACCTATCATGATGCTGCCAATTGTCCTAGAGGTGAGAATCTTTGTTTTCTTGATGTTGAGCTTCATTTTATATTGAAGACTGCAGTCCTTGCTCTTCTGCAGCAAGTGTTTTAGGTCCTCCTCAGTTTCAGCAAGCAGGGTTGTGTCATCTGCATAACATAGATTGTTGATGAGTCTACCTCCAATCCTAACAAAGCATCTCTCAGAGGGTACCTATGCCACACAAGTATGAATAACTGTAAATCCCAGAAACTTATGGGTCAAGTCCGCCTTTAAATCTTGAGTCAAAGAGCACAGAATGAGGGCAGGAGGGAGGATCCAGAACACAGTTGCATGGGGGCACAGAGTTTCTCAGAGGGCAACTATAACATGCAGTTATGAATAACTACAAATCCCAGAAGCTCATGGGTCAAGCTCACTTTCAAATCTTTGGGCCCTTGAGCCTTTGGCCTTCAGGACAGGAAAACAACTTATATACCAAATCTATAGGATTTATCAACCTCCCCTGGAAACTCTTGTAGCATAAATGGAGGAAAAGATTCTCTAAGGCACAAGAAGTCAATTCTGGAACAGAATTTCAAAACTCCTGAAGTCAAGAGATATTGCACTTAGAATAAAACAACTGGCAGCAGCTTTAAGCATTAGGAACCACAGAAGCCAGAAAGACTGACATATAGGACATCACATCAAGCCCTGGATAGGGGAAATTGTTGTTGAATGGAGTAAGTGGGAGAAGATGTAAATGTTGGTGGAGTAGGGCATGAGGTGGCTCAAAACACACCTGGGAAGGGTAGGGACAACACAGAATCCATTGGGTTCTTTTCTACTACTGTGATATATTTTAAATCTGCTCTTCTCTGTAAAATGCTTGTCTGTCAGATAACATTCTAAATCTGAGCAATCTAATTAAGACAGACTAGAAAGGAAGATTGGCCATCTGCTTGTGAAATATCAGGCCTTTGAAAACCTATGCATATTGAAGACTACAGTCCTTGATCCTCGGCAGCAAATACTATAGGTCCTCCTCAGTTTCATCAAACAAGATTGTGCCATCTGCATAACATATATTGTTGCTGAGTCTTCCTCCAATCCTGATGCCATATTTCTCATAGAGCCCAGCCTCCCAGACAATCTGTTCTGTGTATAGATTGAAAAGTTATGGAGATAGGACACATCCCTGGCATACACCCTTCCCAGTTTTGAATGGTACAGTCTCTGCTTCTTCCTGGATGACTGCTTCCTGGTCCAAATATAGGTTTTACATAAGCACAATCAAGTGTTCTGGGATTCCTATTCTTCTCAAAGTCAGCCACAGTTTGTTGTGATCCATATATTCAAATGCCTTTACATAGTCAATGAAACAGAGATAGACATTCCTCTGGTACTCTCTGCTTTCAGCGAAGATCCATCTAACATTAGTTATAATATCCCTAGTTACCATGTCCTCTTATAAACCCAGCCTGAACTTCAGGCAGTTCTCTGTTGATGTGCTGTTCCAGTAATTTTTGGATAATCTTCAGCATAATCTTGCTCGCATGTCATATTAAAGATACTGTTCGATAATTTCCGCACTCTGTTGGGTCACCTTTCTTTGGGATAGGAACAAATATAGATCTCTTCCAGTCAGTTGCCCAAGTGGTTTTCTTCCAGATTAGGAAGACATAGTATACTGAAAATTACAGTTCTATTAAAAGCAATCTACCTGTTCAATACAATCACAATATAGATATAAAAATAATTTTTCAAAGAGATAGAAAATGTAGTTGGCAAGTTTATTTGGAAAGGGAAAAGACCTCAAATAAGCTAAGCTTACTTCTGAAAAACAAGAATGAAGTGGACAGCATAGCACTCCCTGATCTCAAAACCTACTACACAGCCATAATAATCCGAACAGCATTGTACTGGTGCAATAACAGACACATAGATAAAAGGAACAGAATCAAGAACTCATAAATTAACCCATATGCTGTGTGGAGCACAGCAAATTGTGGCTAACCTTGAGAAGAATGGAAATCCCAGAAGACTTAATTTTGCTTATGCTAAATATATACCTGAACCAGGAAGTCATCAGAACAGAGCAAGGAAATACTGCATGGTTCAAAATTAGAAAAAGTATACATGAGAGATGCATGCTAATTCTATATCGTTTCAATCTGTATGCCAGACAGATAACTTGGGGGGCTGGAGATTATGAGGAGGAATGTGGCATCAGGATTGGAGGAAGACTCAACAACATCAAGCTCTGTACAGCCGACACAACCTTGCTTGTAGAAACTGAGGAAGATCTGAGACATTTGAAGCAGAAGCTCAAGAACTGTATTCTTCAATATGGATTGAAGCTCAACATAAAGAAAACAAAGATTATCATCCTTGGGCCACCTGGCAACATGATTAAAGACAGAGAAGAGTTTGAGATTGATAACCATTTCAGCTTGCTTAGTTCCAAAATCAACATTAATGGAAACAAAATCAGAAAAGCAAAAGATGAACTATACTGGTAAAATCTGCTTTCAGGGATCTCTCTATTGTGCTGAGAGCAGCGATGGCAGTATAGAGCCTAAGGTGTACCTGATCCAAATCATAGTCTTCAAAATTATTTGCTGTGCATCAGAGAGCTGGACAATGACTATGGATCATAGAAAAAGAATCAATGCCTTTGAGTCATGGTGCTGGAGAACAAACAGGTCTGCCCTGGAGAGGGTGCTGTTATGTGCCTTGAGTCACCTGTGACTCATGGTGTTCCAATATACAACAGCCCTAAATCCGGTTCTATCCTGTGCCATTCTTATGGTTTCTGATACATCTACCTTTATTACCCCGCTGAATCAATCACTGAATCAATTCTTTTCATCAAAGGTCTTCATCTCTTGCACTTTTCCTGATCTTTCCAAGTACGATGTCCCTCTCCAAGGACTGGTCCCACTTTGCAACATGTCCAAAGTATGTCAAAAGAAGCTTCAGAATACTTTCCTCTGAGGAAAAGCCTGGTCTCACTCTCTCTAGGATAAACTTGTTTGTTCTCCTAGCAGTCCACAGAATATCAATACTGTTCTCCAGCACCACAGCTCAAAGGCATCAATTCTCCTTCTATTATCCCTAGTCATTTTCCAGCTTTCTGATGTATAACAAGTTTTGTATTTTTTTTTTTCTTTTCAATTTTGTGTGGGTGTACCGTCAAATCAGATCTGACTGGTACAGGAGGGTATTGCGCCTCCTTCTCCGGCAGAGCGTCTGGTGGATTCGAACCGTGTTCCTCTGGGATTGCAGTGCAGCTTCTTGCCACTAGGCCACCAGAGCTCTCCTCTGATGTATAACAAGTAATTGCAAAGATTATGGCCTGGATCAGGTGCACATTAGTCTCCAGACTGATATCTTTGCTCTTCAGTACTTTGGAGAGGTCTCTGACAGCAGACTTTCCCAATGAAAGTCTTCTTTTAATTTCCTGGATGCTGGTATCAAAAGTATTAATTGTGGAGCCAAGCAAACTAAAGCTGCCTGTCAACAATCTCAATCTTTTCACCATCTATCATGATGCTGTCAATCAGGAGAGTATCTTTGTTTTCTGGATGTTGAGCTTCAATCCAGATTGAAGACTACTGTCTTTGACCTTCTTCAGCAAGTGCTTCAGGTCCTCCTCAGTTTTAGCAAGCAGGGTTATGTCATCTGCATAATGCAGTTTGTTGATGAGCCCACCCCAGTCCTAATGCCACATTTCTCCTCATAGAGCCCTGTCTCCTGGACAATCTGTTCTGCATTTAGATTGAAAAGGTGTGGAGATAGGACACATCCTTGAATACACTCTTCCTAATTCTGGAGCAGAAGTTCAAGATTCCTAAAAAACAGCAGAAGAAACTGGTAGCAGCTGGAGGTGTTTGGAATCACAAAAACCCAGAAAGATTGAGATATAAGTTATCATGTCAATGTCTGGATAGGGGAGATAGGTATTGAATGGAGTAGGTGGGAGTAGAAGTGAATGCTGGTGGAACAGGGAAAGAGGTGAGTCAAGACACAGGTGTCAAGGGAGGGGACAGCACTGAATCTATTGTTTATTTCTACAATTGGGAAATATCTCTAACCTGCTCTTTTCCATAAAATGTTTTTGTCTTTGATAATGTTCTAAATTTGAGCATTCAAAATAAGACAGACAAGGAATAAGGATTGGCCATTCATTTCTGAAATAGGCCTTCAAAAACCCTAGGTACAATAGAGCACACTTAGACTAGCAGATATGGCAACTGAGGCTGAGCCCTCAAGTACAGAAACACAAGCCCCCAAGTACGGAAGGACCAGGTGTAAGCAGACACTATTGTTTGGAACATGAAATGTGAGAATATTCACATACTAGATATTGGCAAAATGAGATGGACTGGCATGGGACATTTTGAGTCAGATGATCATATGATATGCTATGATGGAGATGAAAAAATAAGGTGGTTTAAAAAGTTAAAAATGTCTTTTCTAGATCTGTCTTGAAATACTGGAGCTCTTGTGAGTGACAGGATGATATCCATATGCATACAAAAAAGTCCAGTGAATACTCCTATCATTTAATATAAGCACCAACAACCAGAGCCAAAGAGGAGGAAATAGAAGATTTCTTCCAACCTTTGCAGTCATAGATCGATTGAACATGCAGTCAAGGTACACTAAGAATAATGGGTGACTGGAATGCAAAAGTTGAGAACAGAAAAGGATTGTTGTTGTTGTTGTGTGCCATCGAGCCTCTTGTGACTCATGGCAACCCTATGTATAACAGCCCTAAACTCTGCTCTGTCCTGTGTCAATCACACTGTCTCCGATACATCCATCCCAATTACCCCAGTCACTGAATCAATCCACCTCATAGAGGGACTTACCCTCCTGCGCTGTCCCTTCACCCTCCCAAACATCATGTCCCTCTCCAAGGACTGGACTCTCCTTGCAACATGTCCAAAGTATGTTAGATGGAGACTCAGAATTCTTGACTTCAAGGAGCCACCTAGTTTTAACCCTTTCCAGGATGAATCTGTTTGTTTTCCTAGCAGTCCATGGTACTCTCAAGACTCTTCTCCAGCACCACAGCTCAAAGGCATCAATTCTCCTTATATCCTCCTTGATCATTGTCCAACTCTCTGATGCATAACAAGTGATTGCAAAGACTATGGCCTGTATCAGATGCACCTTAGTCTCCAGAGAGACACCATTGCTCTTCAGTACTTTGGAGAGGTCCCTAACAGCAGACTTTCCCATGGCAATGCGTCTTTTAATTTCCTGGCTTCTGGTGCCAAGACTGTTGACTGTGGAGCCAAGCAAACTAAAGCTGTGTACAATCTCAATCTCTTCACCATCCATCCTGATGTTGCCAGTTAGTCCAGTAGTGAGAATCTTTGTCTTCTTGACATTGAGCCTCAATCCATGATGGAGGCTGCAGTCCTTGACCCTCTGCAGCAGGTGCTTGAGATCTTCCTCAGTTTCAGCAAGCAGGGTTGTGTCATCTGCATAAAGCAGATTATTGATAGATCTTCCACCAATCTTGACCCCACATTTCTCCTCATAGAGCCCAGCCTCCTGGATAATCTGTTCTACATACAAGTTGAAAAGGTATGGAGACAGGACACATTCCTGGAGTACGCCCTTCCCAATTTTGAATCATGCAGTGTTTCCTTGCTCTGTTCTGATGACTGCCTCTTGGTTCAAGTATAGGTTTCACATTAGCACAATCAAGTGTTCTGGGATTTCCATTCTTCTCCGAGTTAGCCACAGTTAGTTGGAAAACATGGACTTGGTGACAGAAATGAAGCTAGAGATAGAATGATAGAATTTTGCACAATCTTTAACAAATAGTACTGGGGAAAATGGACTGAAGAAAACCAAAGCAGGGTTTACATCTCACACATCATACACAAAAATCAACTTCAGATGAATCAGAGACCTAGGGGTAAAGCTCCAAACCGTAAAGATCAAAAGAGACAAAGTGAGAGTAAACTTAGAAGGCCTAGCCTATGGTATGAAGAGGCTGGCAAATATAGCTAGAAATGCACAGCTAGGAAAGGATAATATGAATGAATGTGATCTCCTAAAGATTAAATCCTTGTGCACATCAAAACTTTAACCAATAGGGTGAAAAGAAAATATACTGATTGGGAAAAATATTTGGCAATGCCATCTCAGGTAAGGGTCTCATAACGAAAAGTTTGTAGAAACTTGTAGGGAATCCACAAGAAGAATACTGATAACCCAATTATAAAAATGTCAAAAGACATGGAAAGACTTTTTACATAAGAAGACATTTATGTGGCCAACAGACATATGAAGAAATGTTCAAAATCAAGGATAATAAGAAATATGCAAATCAAAACTACAATGAGTTACAGTCTCAGCCCAGGTATTGTTATTGATTGCCATTGAGTTGAGTACGACTCATAGTGACCCTATGAACAAAAGACCTGAAGCCTTTCTATGACTATCATAATTTCTTAAAGTTCATAGAGTTTCCAGAGGCATGTGGTTTAGGAAGTGGATGTGACTCCTGCTCACTCCAGTATCAGTGACAAAAAACAGCAAGCAATAAATGTTGGAGAGGATGGGGGAGATTGGAACACTTATACACTGTTGGTGGGGTTTTAAAATGGTACACTCTAGAAGGCAATTTGGTGTTTCCTCAAAAAGCAGAACATAGAAATTCCATATTATCCCCTGTTTCACTGCTAGGCATATGCTCTGAGGAAAATGGAACTGAAACCCAAATGAAGATTTGTACATCAATGTTTATAACAATAGCGTAATATCACAACATCAAGAAAATGAAAACAACTCAAATAATTGACTAGATCGTGTTAAAGTTACATGATGGAATACTATAAAGCACTCAGTAGTAATGATTTATAAAAGCACTATATAACATGGGAGAGGCTGGAGAGCATGTTAAGTGAACCACTGTCATAAGGGCAAATACTGCATAAGAATATTTAAAAAAATAGAAGGATTACTAGTAAGATGTGTACAAAAGTCTCAAGGAGGGAAGGTGAAGAAAGAGGAGAACTGAGGGGAGCGGGTGGTCAGAAATCATGGGATAGAAGCATTTGGTGAGCAGAGAGAAGTGGTGAAGGTATTAAAAAAGATTCAGTCTGGACCTGAAAAGGTGAGTTAATGATGGGTGTGGATCAATGGTGATTAATTTTATAAAACACAATATATGGCAATGATCATGTGGAACACAATAAGAATAGAGGCATGTGTGAAACCCAATGTATATAAATACAATACAGTGTATATAAATTTTGTATACCAATATAAAATAAAAATAATTTTTATTGATATTTTAATGAATATTTATAGAGAACTTGGACCTCCATTCATTCATTGTTGCATATTTTCCTCCCTATTCCCCGCCCCCCAGTTTGCTTTTTCCTTTGGAAAAAAAAATTCTTTCATTGTTGTACAGTTACCCCTCACTCCCACCCCCACCCCCAGTCCACTTTACTATGCAGCTCTTAGTCTGGACTCTTGTCATACCTATAATACCTAATCATATAATTCTATTATACAGTTCTCTCCCTCATCTGTTTCAACGCCATGTACATTTATCCCCTCTTTCTTGGTTTCCCCCACCCTCCATGTCAGTTCTGTTTTATAATAGTGGCATTATGCAGTATTTGTCTTTTTGTGACTGAGATATTTCACTCAGCATAATGTTCTCCAGGGTACCCACTTTGTATTTCATTAGTTGTTTTTCTTTGCTGCATAATATTCCATTGTGTGATTATACCACACCTTCTCTACCCATTTGTTTGTTGATGGGCACTTGGGTTGTTTCTAACTCTTTGTAAACAATGCAGCAATAAACATGGGTGTGCATATATCTGCTTGGGTAGCAGTTCTGGTTTCTTTAAGGCTATGCTCCCAGTAGTGGAATTTTTGGGCCAAATGGTATTTCTATAAGCATCATACTGCCTTCCAGAATGGTTGCACCATTTTACACTCCCACCAACAGTGAATAAGGGTTCCAGTTTCTCTATAAGCTCGCCAGCATTTGTTGTTTGCAAAAATTATTTTTTAAAGGTTGATTGCTTATCCTCAAAAATCCATGGAAAGAGCAAATGAGTTTGTTTTCTATTACTGATAAGACTTCTAAATATTATGCTTGTCTTCTAATTTATTCCTGATACCCTTGGGGATAATTAATATTATCTTAAATTCATTGAGAAAGTGTTTAAAATTTGTAAAGCACTTTGTCCTTACTACATAAACTACATCTCATAAAAACACTCTTAGTAGAATAATCATTCTGTTTTACTGTAACAGAATGATTTCCCTTGTGTTGCAGAGAATCCAAATTCTCTGTACAATTCTCTAGTGCTTTCTAATAACACATATGGCTGCAGGACAACAAGATGGATAATATGCTACCACCAGCCTGACACATAGTCTGTCTAGTCCCATAAACTGGTAAAGATTACAAAAATGATGGCAGCCTAAAATAATCAGTTCAATTTATAAAGAATGCAAACACAATTACAGGATAATATAATGCTTATTTAAAATCTCATTAAGGTGTTTTGAAAGAGTTTTAGTAATCCAAAATAACACTGGCTGTGACAGGGAAGAGAGAAAGGGAGAGATGATGATAATAATATAGTTCGTGTTTTAGTTTATGAGTCAGACAAATTCATTATAGGAAATTTAAATATATTTCTTCCTCCCATGGGGCTCCCTATCTGTCAAATGTAGCTAATAAAACCTGGCTAATGACTTCACTCCAAAAGTGCATTGGTGAAGAATGGCAGAGTATTACATAGAGCATCTGAGAAGAAAGAGAGAGCATGTTTCATCAAGCCGGCAGAATAAGCTGCTTAATTATGTAGAAGGTACTCAAGTTAACAATGTCTTTTAACAATTCTAATTCTATTTTTAAGCACATGATGATTCATGAAAGATACAGATATTCTTTATAAATTCTGAAAATCTATTCCTAGAATTAGATAAACCTTAAAAGGACATGTATCTGAAAATACTATAATTCAAGAAAGGACATATTAATTCTTATTTTAGAACTGAAATTGCCAGAGGCTTATATATTATAATATTCTCTATTAATTTCTTTATACTGTACATCTTTTTATCTAAAGAAACTTTGAACTAAAGCTCTCTTAAGCTTAGTTCTCTAGAACAATAAAACAAGGAAAATTTATATATATAAATTAATATGTGAGAGCTCTGGTGGTGAGTCTGTAGGGTGCAGCCATTTCTTTTTTAATTTTATTTTTTCATTGGTTTGCTTACAAAGTTCAAATACATTGAGTTTAACACTATTCTTCATTCACATCGGTTTTCATACAGCCATTCTCATGCATTATACTTCACAAAACTAACCAACATTACACCTTGTCTATCATTACCCTGTGTTTTCGCCCAGATCTTGCCCCTTTCTTTCTACCCTCAAAACTGTGCAACCTTGCGGTATCACTTCTACCTATCCTCACCCCTCTGTTCCCACCCTTCTACCACCTTGAGTTCCAATACATGCTTTAGTAGTTATCCTTCTATTTTTACAATCATGGTCTTATGCCGTATTTGTCTTTATGAGACTGCATTAGTTCACTCAGCATAGTGCTCTTCAGCCTCTTCCAAAGTATGTAGCATTTTTCTAAACTGTTACTCCTGAGTGCTGCATAGTATTCCATTGTGTGAATTTACCACCGTGTCTCAATCCATTCAGTTGTGATTAGACATCTAATCTAAAGACCTTACTTCTCTGGCAATTTGAATCCATTAAAGGCTCAGTGAGGAAAAGACAGGCAATCTCCTCCTTTGTGATTTACAGCTCCAGAAACCCTATAGAGGTCTATAAATAATATATAGGGGGTCAGCTATATGTTAACTCTGACTCAAAGCAATAAGCTTGCATTTAAAAATGTCTATGATATATATTTATTTCAAGGAATTGACTTTTAGAGGCCAGTAAATGTTGATTGCTTTTTGAATTTTGCTATTGTGCTTAGTGTTGTTGTGTACCATGAAGTCAGAACTGACTCATAGCTGACCTTCCAGCAGGTCTTCAGAGGCACTTAGTCAGTTACAAGGTGGGAGAGTCTCTATCCTTCTGAGTTGCCAGTGCAATATCTTATTGCTTTGATTATCATGTCTCTTAATAAAGAGACAGATTGCACTGGGAAAATCTGCAGCTAGGGACCTTTCCAAATTATTAAGGAGTAGTGATGTTAGTTTGAGGAATAAGTTGTGCCTTGATTCAGGCCTTAGTCTTTCCATTTACGAGCTATGCATCCAAGAGACCTGGATAATAAATAAGGATGACAGAAAAAGAAGTGATTCCTTTGAGCTGTGGTGTTGAAGAAGTGCACTGAACATCATGGATGGCCAACAAAACAAATAGATATGTCTTGGAGAGGGGTGTAGTTGAAGTGCTCTTAGGAGGCAAGATTGGCTTACATACTTTGGATATATTGCTAGGTGAGACTGTTCCTTGGAGAGGGACATGATGTTGGAAACGGTGGAAGGTCGGTGAGGGAGAGGAAGACCCTTAACCAGATAGATTGACAAAGTGACTGCTGCAATGGGCTCTCTGTGTGTCAGGAAGTGTGAGGATGGTGCAGGAGAAGACTAGGTTCAGATCTTTTGTTCATAGGGTCACTATGAATCATACTCAACTTGATGGCACTTAACAACAACAACAACAACAGCAACAGCTAATGGGGAGCTCTGGTGGCCTACAGCAGTAAGAAGTTACAGCTCAACCCTAAGTCACATTGTTAGAATCCACTAGCTGTTCCAGGGAGAAAGAGAGACAATCTTCTGTCATGTAATTTACAGTCTCTCAAAACCCACCAGTCAGCCAGGAGTCAATTTCAACTCTATGGCACACAACAACAATAACTAATAGATTTGGAGCCTGCTCCACAGAATCTAACAACCACAATAGATAATGATGTTGACCATTTCTTCATGTGTATGCTAAACACCTGAATGTATTCTTTGGCAAACTACTTTTGATTTTTGTATATAAATTTTGAAGTTTAATATTTTTGTTTGTATCATTAGGGAGTTAATGGATGTGCTACTGGCATTAAGTGGGTAGAGGTCAGGGAAACTCTGAAGTACCTTATAATGCACAGGACAGTTCCCACAAGAAAATGAATCACTTATTCAGGCTGGGAAGCTTTGTTCTCATGGATGGATTGCTTTCCATTGCTATAGCATCTCAGTTCACCACTGGGCACACTGCTACAGTTCTCTGAATTACTTCGGGTCACTTGAATACCCTGGAAAACAGACTTTGTCACAGGTATTACTTTTGGGATAAATAGATAGAGTTGCCCTGAGATGGACTATAAGAGGACTAGATTTTTTTTTAAATGAAAATTTTATTTAAATTGTAGTTTTAATGAACATTTGCAGAGAAGTTAGATTTCCATTTTTTCATTCATTCATTCTTGCACATTTTACTCCTCTCCCTCTCTTTCCCCTCCCACAGTTGACTTTAAAAAAAGAATCAATTAGCTATCTCCCTGCACACCCCCCTACCCCCCTCTGCCCCCCCCCCGTCATATACCAGGAGGACTGGACTTTTATACTCCATGTCAGTCAAACACTAATTACGAGCTTCATCAGGAATGCCATACAACCTTCAACAAAAAGGCTCACACCTTAGCTTAAGCAACTCCTTTAAAAGGCTAGCCTGAGAACTTTGACATCCAAAAGTTGGAAGAATAAGTCTATTTTCTCGAAGGGATTCTGTATGTAAATCATAGTGTCTACCTTAGTTAATGCTTTTGCTACATTAATAAGCAACGATGTTATTTTTATCATATATTGTGCAAAGACATATAGATATAACAGTTCTGTGACACTCCGCTTACACATAATTTTCTAGTTTTCCTGAATTGCCTTTTCCCTACCTTAAATATAAATGACATACAACTATTGTATCGACCTCTTTCTTTCTTCCTAAGGTGTAAACCATTTGTTGATTAATCTCTAATATTTATATCTTTATATTATCATAAGAGTCCGGAATGAAGGTTGCGTAGAGGAGTGTACTCGGGGTGGAGGGCAGGGGGATTGTATACCAATGAAGGAATTTTTCTTTTACTTTTCAAAGAAAAGAGCAAACTAGGGTGGGGGCAGGGGGTGGGCAGGGAGAAAAGTGAAACAATGAATGAATGGAAATCCAAATCTCTGTAAATGTTCATTAAAATTAGAAAAATAAAATTTTTAAAAAAGTGAAATATTAACATTTACTGCTATTATTGTGAAAGTCCTCCTTCTTTTTCAATTATTTTCATGTTTGTCTTACATATTTTTGAGCTCCTTCTTTGGATGCATAGATACCTATTATGGTTATGTCATCTTGCTATATTGATCTTTTGATAATTATATAATGATCTCATTTGGTCCTTTGAAAAAAATTAACAAAATTTAAAAATACTATTAAAATATTATGACTAATTATATAAGTTGCATTGACCAGGATATATAAGAAAACACTAATGTAGATGTTTCTGCAAAAGTATTTTTTGATGTAGTTAACGTTTAGAATCAGTTGACTTTAAAAAAAAAACCAGACTGACCTTGATAATGAGGGAAGACCTTATCCAATCAGATGAAGACATGTAGGACAAAGGCTCAAATTTTCCTGGCAATGGGGAGAACAGAAAAAGGAGACATTTTTCTAAAGACTGACATGTCAATTCTTAGTTTCCAACTCACAGACAATCTCTAAGAAGTTTGGCTAAAACACTACAACATTTAGTACTGCTTTAGTTGTTTGAGTTGCCAACCTGCCACCTTGTTACACCTATTTCAAACTTAGCAGCCTCCACAATCGTGTAGTGAATTCATTTCACACACCCACACACCTCCTATTGACCTCTGGTTATAGTAGGTTTCTCAGCAGAACTTTAACAGGCATAAACACTGTCCCACATCTCCACTACACAAAGTCTTTTTATATAGGTGAGAAAAAAGAATAAGAAAGGAAAAAAGAGCAACCTTTGACATTGAAAAGCTAGCATGGCACAAAAAAAGCAACCATGCTTTTCTCTTAGAAATAGAAATAAACTCAGAGTATCAACTTATGCAGGGCTCCATTGAGACTATGATAAAATGAAAACAAATAAGACTGCTTTTTAACTTTGTTTACCGAGCTGTGATGGTCTAGTGGTAAGGAAGTGCTCTGTCAATCCACAGGCTTGCTTGAAGTTTGAATTCACAGGCTAGACTGCAGGGTAAAGATGGGCACCTCTTGTGCCAATTGCTGACTCCAAACCCTGCCCCAGGGGGTCAGTTATGAGTCAGAGCCAACTCGATGGCGCCAAACAACAACAAAAAACATAGATAAAACAGTCACTGTGACATCCACCAAATAGCAAACCCAGATTTTGTCCAAAAATGAATGAACCCCGGTTTTAAACAATTGCAAATACATTCTCATTCTAGTATGTGTATATAAACATTATCCTAGCTAATCACAAAATTGCCTTGTTTTCTGAAAGTTACTCTCTTTGATCCTCTCCCTAATCTATCTTCAAATCAAAATCTAAATGCTATGATAGCTTCATACTCTTATGTTCTTATAGAGACACATCATGACTCTCCACAGTGTGTATACTCTCCTTAATTACAAAGAATGATAGATCCTAATTTTCAAAGTACCAGTAGATATTGGAGAAATATATAGCTATATTCTTTGTCTGAGAAGCATTGATAGTGTATGGTTTTCTTTTATCCATGGATGCAAAATACTGAAACTGATAATATAAGCTTTTAGGAAGGAGAGCTTTTGTATAGCAAGAAGATCATGGAAATAGGTTTCAGAAAATCCAGCTTTGTATAATGTGTCCATTATTCATCCATTCTATCAAATAATTTTGACAGAAATTTTTTCTAATTTCTAATTTTAGGTTTCTTAATTCCTACAAAGGCATACTGTCACAGAAGAATTAACAATGCTACTTATTAAATACTGACTTAAATATTAATTTAGCTATTATTTCTCTGTACTTTCTGCTAGATCCCATGACAAATATTTGAGATAAATGAAAGTCATGCACAAGGGCAAAATTCTAATAGAGAAATCCAGAAATTGTTAAAATATAGTTGTTGTTGTATGTCATGTTGAGTCACCTGCGACTTACA
>NW_006399949.1:1401594-1402619 GCF_000299155.1 Elephantulus edwardii
GCAAAGATAGCACTTTGAAGACTAAGATACACCTGATTTGAGCCATAGTCTTTTCAATTACTTCTCATGCATCTGGAAGATAGACAATGAGTAAGAATGGCAGAAGAATAATAGATGTCTTTAAGTTGTTGTGTTAGAGAAAGAAGAGTACTGAATAGCCCACAGACTGACAAAGGAATGAACAGATATGTTTTGAAGAAAGTGTGTGTTCAGAATGCTTTAAGCAAGGATGGTAAAGCTTTGTGTCATAACTTTTGCTGGTTGCTAGGAGAGACCACTCTTTGAGAAGAGACATCTTTCTTGAAAAGATAGAAGGTAATTGAAGGAAAGGAAGATCCTCAGAGAGATGGATTGATACTATGACTGTGGCAAATGGGCTCAAATATGTTAGGAATGATAATTGAGGGTGCAGGATAGGACAGAATGTAAATCTATTGTTCATAGATGTCTAGAAGTCATACACTATTTAATGTCACCTAATAGTAACAATATTTTTCATATTAATGCTGTACATCTTATAGTAATAAAATTTGAGATAAGTTGATTATGATAGTTAAGATAATATGACAACTAAGAAAGACCATGCTTCTGAGTAATTTTTTCAGTTTTATTTGTAAATATATAATTTTATTGTTATGTATGATGTAATTTGCATTTATATTTATTATATGTTAATATTATTAATATGCAAAACATAAACTTGGATCAGGAGGAAGTCATTAGAACAGAGCAAGGAAACACTGCATAGTTCAAATTTGGGAAGGGTGTGCATCAAGGATGTGTCCTATCTCCATATCTTTTCAATATATATGCAGAACAGATTATCCAGGAGGCTGGGTTCTATGAGAATGGTGGCATCAGGATTGGAGGTAGATTTATCAACAATCTGCATTATGCAGATGACATAACCCTGCTTGCTGAAACTGAAGGGGATCTGAAGCGCTTGCTACAGAAGTAAAGGATTTCAGCCTTCAGTATGGATTGAGGCTCAATGTCAAGAAGACAAAGATTCTTACTACTGGGCC